>NC_142670.1:27384981-27399981 GCF_964200805.1 Pocillopora damicornis | reverse complement strand
ATATTTTAAAATATGAAAAAGAAGGAAAAAAAAGAGAAAAAGAAAGAAACCAACTTTAGCCACAGCACTGCAAAATACAAGACACCAAATTGCCATTTTTGTCTTTGATTGGTTGATTATAGTATTTTAGCCTATCACAGACAGGGTCATGGAAAAGCTTGGAAATATTAGATTGTTTTTAGGCTCAATCAATGTTATAAATAGCACTGTGTATGACAAGTAAAAAGATCATTATAGTGTTCAAATCTGTCCCAAATTGTCTCCTCTTAACCAACTACCTGAAATCTTGATCCTTTTACTTCCGAGATCTGAGAGCTGACTCACTCAACTGAAAATCTGACATGGTTTGTTTTTAATATTTCTGAGAGTATGCTTGAGATTGTTTTAATGGTCAACCAAATATTTGTCAAGTTGTTTTAAATATTTTATTTCCTCAATGGTTTTTATTTAAATTTTTCAGGCCCTTCTTTATGGATTCTGTCAGTGTCCCAGAAAGACAATATTACCAAACATGCCTGTGATAAGGAGTTTTGAGCTCTCAAAGCCTGTAGAAGACAAGCAGTAAGTTTCCTGGTAGACTGACAAGGCTCTCTTTTCTTTCTGTGTTTAATTAGCTTTGATACCATGTTAGATTTCAAACCACAAACTCGATTATTGTCACAACAAGATAGTCAAGGGGGGCACAAAAGTGTCCTGTCAGGGTTGGTGGAGACTTCATGTTGCTTGACAGTAGTGTATCTTGTACTTGGTGACAGATGTTTAGAATAATTCTTGCTATCAAGAGACAGAGAAAATTTAATTACAGAAATTCATTGACTTTTGTTCTGATTATCATCTAGCAACAACCAATTACATCTAATTTACTAGCATAAAACCCATAATAAATCAAGCATTCTTTTCCATGTGATAAAAGTAGCTCTTGCACATCTGTTGTACTGAGTGAATACTAAAAAAGTGAGCCAAGTGATTAAATACTTAGACAAATAACTCTACTGATTGTTTCTTAAGGGTAGTTTAGTAAAGCCAAGTGAACAGGGTTAAGTTCTCAACAGAGAGTGGGGTGATAGAAAAAGGAAGCCTTTGTTTTTCAATGCAATGCATTCTTTGCCATACCTGTCCAGAGTTTGTTTCAGTTCAAACTTTGTTAATGAACTTGAACATATTAGGTACTTATGACTGGCTTCAAGGGAAACAGTGAGTTTTCTTTTCCCAAGACTCCCAAATGTTCCTTGAGCTGAAGCCAAAGGGGAAAATTAATGTAAAAAAAAAAGGTTTTTGAGTTGGGAGGTATAACATCATGATATTAAACAATTGCAAAGAATTTTGAGTACTTACATACTTAAACATGTACTCTCAAGCTAACTCCTCCACTCTCAAATTAGTCATCTTTAATCAGAATTAATCAGGTTCATACTTTTATCATGTAGTGGGTACTGTCCTACAGTGAGAGAGGGATGGGGTTTAACTTTTCATTGTCAAATTGTTGGTGTCCTTTTTTATTATTTTCTCCCCAGTTTTAATTAACAGTCATTTGCAAAAATTAAAGACTCAAGATAAATAAGAGACTACAGCAAGTCACCTAGACATAGGACTGTTGTGCTTTCTTCACTTAAATTCAAATATTACCTTTAAAATAATCTAATGATAATCATTATATACTGAAACAAAATGTTTCATTCTTGATTGGTCTATTGTGAATTATTTTGAAAAGTAACTTGTTAAGTCAGTTATTAAGTTACAGGTTTTCCATACTACACACTGGCTTCAAATTAAAGCTTTTTAAGATAACTAAACAATGCTAAACTTTTTCATAATTAAAAAAAAACATTTAAACTTGATGTGTTCATAAATTTGATGTGATCATTCTAATGAATGATCAAATCAAACAATATAATTATCTTAAGGTATTTTCCAACTGGTTAAAAATGTTTTGAGAAATGTGCACCAGAAATGTACAAATAGCAGTATTTGTAAGAGATTTTGTTTAGAACATATCATACATAAAAATGCATAAGCAGCTCTTGCATGTCATAATTTATGGTTACTCATTATTTGTTAGTAAAGGTTTCCAAAAGGCATTCCCATGGCTTGTGCAGTTACCAAAGCTTTCTAAACATCACTCATGTCTTTGAGTTAAGAGATGTACTTGAGCTCATGGGATTCTCCTTACAAATACATGTGAGATTAAATTAGATTCAAGGAATTGAGCAATAGAAAAAAAGAAATGAAATTCATCATATTTGGAAGATGATGCTTATGTTATTGTTCTGCCGTTATACACATTTTCTATCTGCACCCTGTGCTCACATGTGCCAATTCCTGCAAGAGCACACTATAAGCCAAGGAAATCGTAGAAGCACAATGATATAATAGAATCCTTAATTTATACACATGCATTTGGTATTGTCTGTTTTAATTCTTTACACTTTAACATCAATATATATGCATATTCTCCAATCTTTTCTCTATATATTTCCTAATGTTCTGACAAGGAGAATTTGTTCAATAATCAAGAGCTTTTTTTCGTTATAGTAATCATGTCCTCTATTCATTCTCATGATAATAATGATAATTTAGGGATAATATTGCAAGGAGAAATTAGTTGCTTGTCACTATTTGGGGTTAAAGGTTCAGAGAAAGTTTATGTTTAAACAGTAGAAAACCTGGTGTGCCTGGTCTTTTTTTTCCTATGGGACAAGTTGTAAATAAAATAGGGATTCTTATCTATGAAAAATTAATTAAGTATTTTATTTTTTTACCTCTCTTAGGTTTCCCTCTGGTTTGATGATGTATTTTTGTTGCAAGCAAAGAAAAACTTAGTGTAGAAACTTGCAGAGAGAGAACAACCACACCTGTTGCACCAAAGTTCAGAGACAGAAGACGCCACAGGGGACCCACTCACTTTTTGTCTGGGATGAAGAATGTTGTAAGGAGACTTTTGGGCTTGTGGAAACTTAAAAAGATTACTGCTAATATGAAATATATGAGAATTACTCTGCATACTGAGTATAAAGCTTATTCTAAATTGGAAACCAGTTTATGATTTCTTTTTTAGTCACCCTTGATATGAAAATGTTGTGTCCTGTGTACATTTCATTTAAAAAGTGAGATTATGTTTTAAAACTGAAATAGTAGTTTAAATGCTGGGCAGTTGAACCCATGAAGCACAGATAGATCAGTCATTGAAAAAAATACTGGGCATATGATCATAAGAAGTCAAGTTTTAACTTAGTTTGATGGCTTGTTATTGAACCTGTGCATTCTCGTGATGTTGCTTGTTAATTGTCATCTGAAATCCGCAAGTTTTGATATTTCTGCATCAGTGCCCTCATCCTCTGTCCCTGAGAAGTCAAGGTGACAGTTGCACTGTGTGATGCTGATAAGGATTTGTTATATCCTATTGTGGCTCTCTCTTTTCTAAGCTTTTGGAAAGAGTGTCTAATGAACTAAAAACATCGACGGCTCATTTCACCTCAGTTGGATTTTGTAACAGAAAGATGTACAATACCCCACTTACAGCCTAGCACACCACAGGAAGTCCAAGCTTTTACATTATCACTTTGTTAGTACATGAATACAGCAAAGATATAAGCATTGTAGACTGCTGCTTATAAGCCCCCAACTCCCATTTATAAGCCTTCCCCCCCCCCCAGATTAAATGCCCATCTACCTTTCAACAAAGAAAAAATATTAATGAAATACTAAACAAAAATATTTAATACTAGGACAGCAAAGATGAACTTTAAGGGGGAAGTCTGAACTTCAGCTCTGTTATCTTGCAGCTCTGTTCGTGTTGTTAGTTTTTTCGTTTGACGTTTTGAAGCTTAATTAAAAACCAATAAATGCAAAACGTATTTTGATCAGCGCCCAGCTGCTTTCGCTTTTTCTGTTGTTTTCATAAGCCCTCTCGGACATAGGGCCCTCCGTTTATAGACCCCCCCGGATACAGGCCCCTCCGTTTATAAGCTCTTCCTAAACCTCGTACAAAGTTGTATAGTCGCTGAGCTTATAATCGGTAGGTTTCGATATACTGTATTGTGGAATTTAAAGGATTGGAATAGTCACATTCTCAACTTTAAAGTTTGATTTCGTTTTGATTGAAAACAAAGATAGCACAGCTTTTTTTCGAATTTTCAAGGCTGGTTTGCGGATGATTAGCTCGCTGTTGAGAGAGGCAAGAGAGGGAACTGAAAGCTACCTATGCGGCCGGAAATCAGCTTCAAAAAACTTACAAAATTCAAACGAGCAAACAATATAGAGGCAAGTAAAGTTATTTGTTGAAAAGTATTTCAAATTTCTGGGCTAAGTAAGCAACAGTTTATTCTCAGACAAATCCTCATTTCGTTCGTCGGCCAAAATTATTATCATATTTGCATAGTTTCAAAGGTTAACTTTGCGAACGTGGGCTACCTGTGGGTGCAGTCACGCATTCAGCGTAGAACTTAAAAACAAGAAAAGGGTGGAATTACCAAAAATGCGTCATTTGTTTTTGATGGGTGAGGAGGAGGGCAGGGCTGATGAAAATGAGCGAAAAAGCTGCCGTGGGATCAGGAACTTTAACTCGCCCGGTTCTTTGCTTGTCTCTAATCCACTGACCCAGAGTCTCGAGCAGGTTTCTTATTTTTGACAAATTTATCGGTTTAACTTATCTTCGGACATTCATGAAAATGACAACGATGTAACCAAGATAAACACGAGGAAGTAAATTTACCCACTGAATAAAAATAGGGGTCAGAGGAATGTAACCGTAAAGTAAGGCAAAGACCTCATCAAGTAATCCCGTGACAGTTAGGAAATTTGATTTCCACTGTCATGGTCAAGTGATTATTTTAATTGTGCGAATTTCACGATTACATATTCAAATTCTAGCGATGAATCGAACGTCATTCGTCTTCCGCCTCTCGTCTCGTCGAATTTCCTGTTTGTAAAAGTACTGTACAGTTATTTACAAATCATTTAGTTTTACACCTCTGCCGAAGGAAAGGAACTCTTACTGTGGATGAAATTCCCCAAGAGATTTGAGGAACAGATTGGTTGAATCCTTACCTCTGTGTTCCAGGTAAGACTAGGTGCAGCGAGTTAGAAGATATTTTAATGACAGTCGTTGTTTGCAGTACCCTCGATTGCAAAGATGCCTTGAACAACCTGGTTCAGTATAACTATCATCGTGTATACAGTCGTATGTGATTTTAATAAATGCCAATAGCGAAGCAAGATCAAGGTTAATATAAGATAACGTAGGGTTGAAGATGCTGGATAAACATTCGAGCGCGAGATCGTTAACTTTCGTTTTCCCGAAAATGTTGATGAAAAACTGCAGAACCCTTAAACTATTGTCACAACATTTGGAAAGAGATGTATTCGTAGAAAATTTGGCTCGGGGGCTTGGGAGCTCGCTATGCTTGCATGTGAAGCATTTTCAGAATAAACTAAGAGCGTCGTGAACTTAAGGAAGTAAGCTGAGTAATACTGATCGAGTGGTTGTAATGTTTCCGAAGGTTGCTTGTCTTAAATATCTACCGCTTTAATCTCGATCTCTCTTATCGGCTGTTAATCGTGTCTAACGCAGCTAAGTGTGTTTCAAAAGAAACTGTGTAACTGCATAACTTGCATTTATTGCAATAAGTTATACATCGGCGAAACAGGAAGACGACTGGGTGACCGATTACGAGAACACCTTCGCGATGCGGAAAGAAATGACAAGGACGCATCCAAACCAGTCGCTAGACACTTTAATCTTCCTTATCATTCTAAACAGCATATGGCAGTTTGCGGCCTTTCCTTACATCTAGGCAGTTCGGAAAGCCGTAAAACACTAGAACAAAAATTTATATTCCAAATCGGTACCCTTAATCCCCACGTAGTTTGACGCTAATTTATAATCACTAATTTATCCTTTTATATGATCACTAATTATTAGATTCTATTCCTTGCAATGACTGTGACAACGAATATATCGGACAGACCAAACGTCAGTTTGGTACACGGTTAAAAGAGCACCAAACAGCGGTTTTTCTTAGAAAAAAGGAAAATTCAGCTTTATCGGAGCATACATGCCTAACCAACCATACAATTGGGTGGGATAATTCTAAAATTATCACCACTAATCGGCGTTACCATCAGCGCCTTTGTTTGGAGGCTTGGCATATCACAAGCGGCCCAAGCTCCAGCTGTGAGATGATCATCTTACACAATAACGGTCATGGCGGAATTATAAGAGTTTGTGTGGGAATATTTACGAGCGCTCTAAGGAATAAAAAAATACGTCAAATTCTCAAAAAAAATACCTCACCTCGCTTCCACAGCGTATTGCTTGTTATCTGACCGCTTACTTTGATGAAAAGAGCCCATTTGAGCGAGTTGTTCATTTCGAGGTTTTCAACGCACATAAGAAAAGCTTTTCTTAAGTACGTTGAAAACCTCGAAATGAACAACTCGCTCAAATGGGCTCTTTTCATCAAAGTAAGCGGTCAGATAACAAGCAATACGCTGTGGAAGCGAGGTGAGTCTGGAAACACTAAATATGAATATTAGCCCTATTATACAATAAAATCTTTCATGCATAAAGTAGAACTACACATATTTGCAAGTTTACTTTAAATATTAGTCATGACCTTAAATTTTGTTTGAAAGTAAAATTAGTACAACGACATGAGGATGGAGAAACATGAAACTTAATCGTGCTGAAAATATTGCGTGGCTTTCAGAGCTGTTAGTTAGAGCTTAACCAGAAAAAAACTGCGGGCTAGTCTACCATCTTTTGGTGGATATTTTCACCTCATTTTGCTTAAAGAAATGTATCATTAGCCAGTAACAAGGTTATACCCCATTCAAAACAAAGCTTAAGAGTGTGTCCACGAGAGCACCAGACAGTCGTGCTACATACCATCTCACCAATTTCAATGAAATTTTGCCAGTATAAAGGATCTACCCCAAAACTCAAAAAGACAAACTGGTTTCTGTTTTGGTTTTTTCCGGGGGGAGATAGACCACCCCCACGGTTTTTCTTGGTTTTCACCAAGGAAATCACTTCAAAATAGGTAAAATGTATGAAGCTCTAACTGCCATGATATTTAACCAATTATTCTGAGGGTTTGCACACATGTTTTTGCATCCCTAGTCAATGTCCGACGCAAGTATCAGTCAATTTAATTCACGGCTTGTCAATTAACAGAGGCAAATAAACGACTGTGTTTTTAGACTTTTCGATTCATCCAAATACTTGACAACTTTGAAGTCAAACATCTTCCCTTGCCAGAAAGCTACAACACTAATCTTAATTTCCATTTATAATCCATCATTTCATATCTGAAAATCATCAAAAAAATCTTTGGGCACTACCGTAATTTTCTCTTGAATGCATTTCAAAATCTGCGACTGTGACAAGCTTCTCTCAACTACACATGTCACGCAGTTCTGGCTCTAGGCGGTCACTTCACCGAATAAACCTACATTTTTTAGCTCTTTATTCAAGATGATTGATCAAGAAAGCTAAAAAGTGTGAAAACATTTCAAGAGTTTTTCTAGGAATGGGGAATTTCACGTTTAGAGAGATGCATGTAGGCGAAAAATTAATTGTTTACCCCAGTTCCGTTTAACTGATGGAAGTCTAAGATGATCTTTGCAATTAGTGTTGTATCTATGTACATCGCTGTTTCTAGATAATTCCAATTTGTTAGATGTAATTCCATTCACGCATTTATAAACATACAAGCAGCGATGGAAGTGCCTGCGCTGTTTTAAATTCAACCAGCCGAGCTGATTGAGAGCATCGGTTGCAGAAGAGTACAATGGTTTATCTAGAACAAGTTTTGCCGCCTTATTTTGCAACACCTGTAGATTGTTCATTAAGACAGCGTTATCCTTATCACCCCATACCATATCAGCATAATCAAGGATGGGAAGGACAAGACTTTGGTAATAAAGAAGGCGTGCGTCATACGGCATTAAATGCTTGATTCTTCGCAAAAGACCTAATATCTGGTTCACTTTAGATATCACATGTTCCACATGTTCGGTCCACGTAAAGTTGGAGGATAATACAACCCCTTAATACTTAAAGCTTCTAACACTATCGATTTGATTACCAAGAACAAAAACCGAGAGACTGTTTAACTTGCGAAGCATGGAATCACTACCAATAAGCATAGCTTTGGTCTTATCAACATTAAGAGTAAGTTTGTTATCATTTAACCAGCTAGCAATAGGATGTAAGTCGGCATTTAGAGCGCACTCCAGACCAGCTGGGTTTGAGTCATAACAATAAAGCACTGCGTCATCAGCATATAGGGCTACCACCGAATGCTTGATGACAGTGGGCAAATCATTTAGATAAATAAGAAATAACAAAGGGCCCAATATGCTGCCCTGAGGCACGCCATGCGTAACAGGTAACAAATCAGACAATTCTGGACCGCAAGATGTACATTGCATTCGTCCATTAAGATATGACTCAAACCATTGAGCCTTGTCAGAAGTCACCCCAAAAGATGACAACTTTCGTAGCAAAATTGTGTGGTCGACCGTATCAAAGGCCTTAGATAGGTCCAAGAATACGGTTCCACACAGTTTGCCCCTTTCCATATTAAACAAAATTTCATCGGCGAAACTAGACACAGCGTTAACTGTTGAATGTTTAGGCCGAAATCCGAATTGCTTTTCATCGAGTAGATTATGTTGGTTAAGGTATTGATAAAATTGATAATGCACAGCCCTCTCTTGGATTTTACTAAGAGTTGGTAAAATAGAAATAGGGCGATAATCAAACGGGCCAGTACGGTTCCCGGCTTTGAAAAGTGCTGTGACTTTAGCACATTTCCAGATGTTAGGAAACTCGTTGGTTGCAATTGACAGATTTAACAATTTCGTAAATGATGGAGTTATAGTTCGAGAAGCACATTTCAGTAAACGGGCACTGATTCTGTCTAACCCGATGGCCTTATTGCGCTTAAGGGCACAAATCTGTCTTAAAACAAAGGAATAGCGTACGGTTATTAACTCAAAAGTAACCGTCGCTGGTTCAGCAACATTGAGTTTCGCAGGATTTACATAATTAAAAGATTGAGAGAATTTTTCTGCCAACAATCTTCCAACATAGGCAAAGTAATCATTCAGGGCTGTAGCAATGGATTTGCGTGAGGAAGCTTCGTTCACTGCTTTCCAAACCATACTGGAATCATCTTTACTTTCTTCAATTAGGTTGCAATAGTAATTTGACTTCGAGGACTTAATTTCGCGATTCACAAAATTTCGCAGCTTTCTATACATTCCCCAGTGGTATGTAGAGTTTGATTTCTGTGCTTTCCGAAGATGATAATTGCGATCGCGCATCGCTTCAGCGATTTTATTATTCATCCAAGGAGCAATCGTGCCCTTTACTCGACGCTTTTTAAGTGATGCATGAGAATCCACAACTTCGGTAAATAATTTGTTCCAAGTCAAGACTGCGTCGTTGACATTGCTCTCATCGTCAACAATGTGCCACGGAACATTTTTTAAGTTCTGGATGAAGGCATTTTCGTCAAATCCTTTGAATGACCGATATTCTCTGTCCTCGATGTGGCCTTTGGGAAACCAGCTTTTAGCACACAATAAATTAGCGAATGATCGCTTATTGATAGGGACACAGCGCCGCTATCAACAATTCGGTGTTGATTACTTCGTTCTTCGGTGTTGATTACTTCGTTCTTGTTCAGAAACTGTTTAATGTTATTTAAAAATCAGACGAAGTTATTTTTGTGACGGGATGCAACAGTCTCCAAAAATGTTATGACGTTTCGTATTGATGTTGAGTGGCATCAAAAGAAGCAAGGATTTACTAGAACAATTTTAAGAGTTCGAATGCAGTAGTTTGTTCGCATTTAATTATTGCGTATACTGTATGACTCGCTATAATACATGCGGCAGAATTGGAACGAAATGGCTGTTTTTCTTTACCTTTACTGAGGAATGTTGTTTTGTGATGGAAAAGAACATCGGCAAAAAGCTTCCAAATAGAATTAGGGACCAACTTGTATGATACAAACGATGCCTAAAAGGAACGTTTGGTAGGGGGTCCAAATCTGCGAAGGGGGGTCCAAATCCGCGGTGGGTCCAAATCCGCTGTGACACCGGCGTTTGATTGCGTGACTAGTAAAATTCATTAAAGGGTAACTGACCCTACATTTTTCTCCTTTTCTTTTGTCCCAATACATTCCTCTTAGGTTAAAGAATCCTAAATGAGCAAACTAACAATATATTATGCAAAATCAAATTTTCTACAAACTTTTTTCGATGCTTAATCGACGGCCATTTTGAAAACGGTCCGATTCAGGTCACGTGAGGTGATACGTCATACGTGTGTAAGGAAGTGAAGAGCGTAACATCAAGACCTGAAAGTAACTTCCTGGCTGTTCAGCTGATGCCGAAATTTACGAGCGGAAAAAAAAAACAAGATTTGTTCCATTCTGCTATGAGCCACCATTTAGAGACTATGAAATACGAAGTGAGAAATAAAATACTGAAGGTTGAATAATCGCAACGCGTTGGATCGCATGTCTGTATTTGGAGCCACAGGTAATCTGTGCGCCATTCCAAACAGCTGTAAAAAAGATAAATGTTCCCATATTTTTTTCCTCTTGACCATTATCGAGCCCTATACTTAAAAAAAAATGTTTTTTTAGTCTAAGCCAAAATTATTTGACTTTAGATTTTGTCCGGTGTATATCACTGTGACCTTAAGCCCGTCGGTTCTTGAGTAAGCGTGACTTCAATAAACGCAAAGTGTTGTAGCGTATTACGGGAGGTCGTCATCTGGTTTCGTGAACGAAACTCTTCTTCCACGTTCCAGAAATGTACAAGATTTATCCTTTTTTATTTTTTTCAACGGAGACTAGTGAGCAGCACAAAGGAAGACTTCCAACTGTTGTTACTTTTTTTTATTTCTCTCGATGCGTTTCTTCTCTAGCTGAGAGTTCTCCAGGAATGATTACAACTAACATTGAGCAGCATATGTAGCACATTCGTGTCCCTAAGTTTAATTAACTTCCAATGGTAGTGAATAATATCAGAAACATGCTGTAAACGGATATTACAAGAAACGCCTCGTTATGAGCGCCACACTCAGGAGTTGTTTCTCATTTGCAACCGGAAACATGATGAAATCAATCCTTTCCGAAAGGTGCAAAGGTGCAAAAATGCACCAATGTCAGCTAAGTGAACAATAAATTACGCGCGCTCGTTTATCGTAAATAAAACAAGCCGACGGCCTGGAGACGAAACCATTAAAGCACATGTCATGGGACTACCTTGCACCTACCGTCTAAAAAGGAAGTGCTTTGGTTATATGGAAATAACAAGCACGTAATGGTTCTCAAATTACGACCTGAACTTAAAAAAAAAAAATAATAAATATATATATATATATATATATATATATATATATATATATATACACATATGTTCACGATCAAGTTATCCAAAACTGCACTACTCTTAGCCGCGTTGACATTTACAATATGGACGGAAAACAATAGGGTGTAAAACAAGGAAAACGGAAACCAGGGAAGCGTTGTGTAGTGATGTTTTGTAACAAAACAAATGCAGACGGAGTCAGCCTTCACCAGTTTCCTCAAACCTTGGATTCTGGACAATACATCTGGCTTCTGCCTACAACTGTTCTACTGTAACATCCTCCAAATTTTTATTTTCGACCACATCTACTTTTTGGTAAAAGATGTTTTCTCCCTCCCTCCACATTGAATGGCAGTTTCCACGCTGACACCTTGTAATAAAAAAAAAAAAATCAGTTAAGTAGCAATTTTTTTCACGATGTTGAATAGAAGAAATAGAGAGCACAACTTGTATGGTTGGTTTCACCAAAAGGAACAGTTATCAGCTCTGTAACTGTCACAAACGTGAGAAATAACTCAAACTTTAGGCTACTTTACTTTATTTACAAGTCTACATGTGCGAATGCTATTTTTACTGCATCGTGTTTTAAAATAGAAGCCGAAAAATCTTCAATCGTTCGCCAAATTCAACACAGGAAAACTTAAAACCGATTCAATCGCGTCTGAACGTGTATAATCCATCAAATTCACCTCCACAAGCGTGTATTTTTATACTTTCAGTCAGTGAAACCTTAGCTCCGGAAGGTGCGTGCGTGTGGCATAAAAACACTTCACTCCCGCGGTATTCGAGAGTCTGCACGTTTGGTTTTCTTTACTTGATCGCTCCTATATTCAATAAGCAACTGATTTTCAGATACTTTATTTACAATCGTAAATATACTCACCATTCTCGCTTTCTTGACTGAGGCGGCCGCGGCGCACGCGCCCTTGATCTTCTTCTGACTCTCGCGCTCTTTTGACATGGTTAACAGTGATGGTAAAGCAAGCTTAAAACAGCAGAAATCGCTAGAAACTTCGACGGATACACAGGGCATGAGTAAGTTTTTATTGATTTTACGTGTAAAATATTCAGATTTCGAAATATTTATCGTTGTAAATCGACCATATGTCGTTCCCCATACTATGCCTTATAACGTGTTCAAATTTTCAACGGTTCCTCCCGTAACTTAACACCGAGTCACACAACGCGTGACGCGTTCATGAATTCATCGTTGGCTTTTTCTCGAGACGTGAGCTTGGGCCGCCTATGATTGTACACACGTGTGACTTCTAAGGTCAAATGCTCAAAATCGAAGCGTTTACGGCCAATGACTCACGAAGCTAAATTTAGGACAGTTTTCCCGGCGAAAAAAGGCACATAGAGGCGTACGAAGCACCTTGTGTCTGTTTTAATGTGTTGCCTGAGGCATTTAGACGGTATTCCGAAAAAAAAGTGACCTGTTAGCCGTCAGTTACCCGTTAAGAATGAGCCAGAAATATTTTGACCAGTAACCTTATCACTATCGACTTCTGATGCTAGATCATCGGCATCGGCCTCTTCGTCCTCGTTCATACTTACAGAAGGAGACCTCGTCTATAAATCAATTTTTGTTACGGCAGATAACCGGCCGAAGTATCGAGCGATTTGCTGCTCTATCAACCAGTCAGTCTTAGATACATTTCTGGCCGGTGTCGTGTCTTAAACTCGATATTTGGGAAGCCATATTAGAGGCGGTTGCCTTACTAGTTTCCTCCCCTGTCTAGCAAACGTCTAGGAGATAATTCTGTGCTTTCTGAGAAAAGGCGGCTGCCTTTTGTGTTTTCCAAAGAGCCCATTCAAAGTCCACCTGCCTAGTTAGGGACTGCTCGTCAGAATTTTACCTGAGATCCAACCTCCAACGTAGCTACCCCTCGCAGAATGGCAACGGTTTTGTGTCTTCCTTTGTTAAGGTGCTTTTAGAAGGAAGTGAATGACTGAAAAGTCTTAATACATCCTTCTTCTTAGCAAGAATATCTTGCTTTCTTGTTCTGTCTGTAACGGACTGGGTATAGTTCTCGTGATGACCCGCGTTCAGAGAACATTGCTGATAACCACCTGCTTGTACGATTAGTTTGCTGATGGTTTCTTATGTGAAGAGTCTAATGAGACCCTGAGGTGCTCCAAACTGTGCCAGTTGGTCTGCGCTATAAACTTGTCGCAGTTCTAAAGTTAGAGGGGGGATCGCCCGCCTCTATTTATGTGAGCGCCTCTGCAGTATCTGCGTTTCCCTCGCGATCATATGATACAAAGTTCATCTCGGTCACAAATCACCAGTTAGAAAAACTAATGTTCAGATAAGCGCTCTTGTTGTCCTTCTTCCTTATTCATTGCTGACTCTAAGATAGCAGTTACAGTACACGTTCTATTAGGTTTACAGGTACCTTGCCACCAGGAAGACTCGCCACCAGCTTTGATTTCTTCTGCCATCTTCAGATTTACCTCTCCCTCAACTTTACGTCTCCGATTTTTATTAGGAGGATACTGACACTTATGAACACGAAGGTCTTAACCTCACATCAAGTTGTGCACGATATTGGAGGTATATCTTGAGATCGTGGCCTTCGTAATTAAATCAATACGAGCTAGAATAAGCTTCTTCTCGGACGAAACGCATGTTTGAGATACATTGACGTCTCCCCTATGTTTTGTTATGCTGTACACTCACGAGTTTAGGGGTATGAGCGGTTGCCGTCCCTGGCAGGCGCGAGAATGTCAGTATCCTCCTAAATTCGAGTTTTAGTTTGAATTGAGGGCTTTTTAACCGCTCGAGTACTTGTATGGCATCACTATGAAGACGTCATACAGCTGATACACGTACGATACATAGGATTAACAATGTCTGTTGCGCAGTTGCGAGTGAGAAAATTATTACCAGAGGTGTAAACTCTTTAAAAGTTTCATGATGTTTTAGGGATGTCTGTCTTCGGCTGTCACAAAACATTGACCCCCTCTTAAATTTACTGGGAAAAATGAACTCACAAACTCCTAGTTGAATAAATTGGAATTCATTTGACCGATACGCCCGTTGTTTCAATTTTGCTTTTTCCTCGGGCTGTTATAACACAGTTCATAAATTGACTGACGAATAAAATATTTTGAAATACCGTTCGAAATTTGTCTTTTTTTTTTCTGCGTGCAAACCAAGGGTTTACAAAGTTTTTGAAACATTTGATAAGAATCAGTGATGAACATTGAACCAATATGTTTTGTTTTTATGTTTATCAATGTCATCGCTAGGAAAATTTTTCCAAAAAATCGGCTTCGGTTGATAATGTATTATGAATTAATGAGAATCATGTATAGCCAAGTTTGGTTGGACGGCGATTCTTTGTGTGCGTGGAGCTTCGTCATTACAAGTCTCTCTTACAAAGAAAATTTTTCTTTTCTTTACAGAATGGTACTCTTTCTTTCTTCTTTGGGCTTATTTTTTTCTTTTTCTTTTTCTTTTTTTTTTACCAAGGACTTTTTTCCGCTCTTGATTTTTCCGTGAGCAAAGATTTTTCCATAAGCAAAGAACTTCTACGAGTGAATTTTTAAAGCGCGCGATGTAAACAAGATATGGAATTACATGTAAATGAAAATAGAGCCTCA
>NC_142670.1:27119981-27132481 GCF_964200805.1 Pocillopora damicornis | reverse complement strand
ACCGCGGCCGAAACGAGTGGAATTGCACGCGATTTTGGCATGTCGTAGGTGAAAATGTCGTGCGCGTGTAAATTGTCCTAAGTCATGTCGTAGGCCTGTCGTAAGCTTGTCGCATGCGACAAAGTCGTACCGTGTAAATAGGCCTTTAGACAACCTTTCTGGCCGGTGTCGTCTCTGTCGTTACTTGATGTGTTCACCATCTCTTACGGCGCCGCAAGTTAACCACAGTATAACGTAGGGGAGCGGCGTTGAGTTCCAAATAGAAACTTAATCAATTTGCCGTCGGGGTTTCCTCTCTCGGAAAATCTTGATGGTTTCACGCTATTATTTTGCAGAGGACGGCTAAGAAATGTACAAAGTTTTTAAATGCACGTGCTTAACTATTGTTCTGCTCATTAAATCTTTTTTTTTTTGCCACGTCCTAGTTGCCGTCGCCGTATTGCTTTGCTAAAGGTCCCCAATGAGCATCACTACACGAACTGAGAAAATAAAAACTTGTATTTATCTCCCACGCGTTTCGTCTGACAATAGCAGACTTCATCAAGGAGTTTCACAACTAGGGTAAATAAGCTTGCTCATATACAAGTAGTAATTTGTCTCTTTACTATTGAAGCCAGTGGAAAGAATTCTCCTGGTGCACTTACGGTGTTGTACATGCGTGACATTTTTCGGATGTTACATGTACGAGTACATGATCCGTTTGAGGGTCACAGATTTAGTGTAAATATTTGACGCCTCAACATCTTACATCCTCGTCCAGGTAATGTCTCTATTTACAGAGGTCTTAGAACGCTGAACAAATGGATTCGCCTTGTCTGGCCAGAAAGCTGAAAGCGAATTTCTCGGGCGTAATTGCTTTTGACTTCTCAACTGATGTTGCCGCAAACACAGTTTTTGGGAGTCACGAAACAAAAAAAATTTATCGGGACCTAGTTTCATTTTCTAATGGAAATAAAACCAAATAAAATTATTCTCTTGAGAAATAAAGTTATAAATAACAGGGGTTCTTTGAAACAAATAGTGATAGAAAAGGTTTCATTTCTGGTCGATACTGACTTTTAATAGCCTACTTTCAAATCTGAGGGAACGCACTGAGGGAATTAAAAAAAATCATACATGTGTGATATTGCGAGAGAGAGAATAAAAATACAAATAAAGAAAGCCAGACCTACACACCTAAGCCTGACACCACGCAAAGAAACTCGAAAGAGTGCTGTACACCAGCTGGCTCGCACGTACACGCAGGAAAGGCCACGACATTCAGCGAAAATAATAGCAGATGCAGACAATATTTGCAGCCGAAAAACAGGCCAATAAAATAACAGAAGGTTAAAGAACTTTCTAGAAGTGCTTTCTTGAAAAAAAAGATAAACAATTGTTACTGCTTAAGAAAGGTCACGCAGTCACGCTACAAATACTATTTCTGCGTGGAATTTCTTGATGGTGGAAAGTGGAAAAAAAATTTTCAAGTCTTACCTTCTGGAAAAATGACGCAGTTAATGAATTTTATGGGGCTATTGATGTTTCCTTTCAAATGAAGGGGACAGAGTTTCCCGTCATCCACGGTCTGGACGTGGACAGGAGAAAAGACAGGAGAAAGAAACGCTACGATTTTCCCATCGATTTTTCGCCTACATGCAACTCTCTAAACGTGAAATTTACCATTCCTACAAAATCTCTGGAGAGTTATTTACATTTTTAGCTTTCTTGATTAATCATCGTATATAAAGAACTAAAAAACTGTGGGTTTATTTGGTCAAGTGACCACCTAGAGCCAGAATTGCGTGACAGGTGTAGTTGAGAAAAGCTTGCCACTGTCGCAGATTTTAAAAGGCATCTAAAACAAAAGTAAGGTAGTGCTCAGAGATTTTTTTAATGGTTTTCAGAGATGAGATGATGAATTATAAAGGGGAATTAAGATTAGTGCTGTAGCTTTCTGGCAAGGGGAGATATTTGACCTCAAAGTTGTCAAATATTTAAATGAATAGAAAAGTCTAAGAACACAGTCGTTTAATTGCCTCTGTTGATTGACAAGCTGTCAATCAAATTAACTAATACTTGCGTCAGACATTTACTAAGGATGTAATAATGTGTGTACAAACCCTCAGAGTAATTGGTTAAATACCATGGCAGTGAGAGCTTCATACATTTTACCTACTTTGAAGCGATTTCCTTGGTAAAAACCGGGAAAACTGAGGGTGGTCTATCTCCCCCCGGAAAACACCAAAACAGAAACCAGTTTGTCTTTTTTTAGTTTTGTGGTAGACCCTTTAAACTGGCAAAGTTTCATTGAAATCGGTGGGATGGCATGCCCAGTGCTCTTGTGGACACACTCTTAAACATGTTTCAAAGCTGATAGATAGATAGATAGATAGATAGATAGATAGATAAATAAATAGATAGATAGATAGACAGATAGATAGATAGATAGTTAATTATCAAATAAAATACATTGCAGCCATAGGCTGAATTGCGTGCTTTTCACAATCATTGATTATATAAGACTATATAAGACTACCTATTACAAAAATGCTAAGACCTAAATAAAATTACTAATATAACTAATATAGCTAATATGCAGCAGTGGAATAGCTAAAAATCTAGGTTAGCACACGCGCACATAGTCGGGATAAATGAAAAATTTAAAACGGTCAGTGCGAAAGCGCGGCATGTTAAAAACGCACCGGTGTCTAGTATTGTAAGCTGAAAAATGCCTATCTGGCAGCAAATTATATTATTTGTGAGATGGATTTGAGACAGACAAAAACAGATCCGTACATAATTTAATGCGTCTGTCATAGAGCGAAGCTAAACCGTGCCTGTCTAAAGAGTCATGGTATGGCAGTTCTGGTGAAATGATGGATAATGCGAGTCTTTGGACCCTTTCAAGCTGTTATGTCAAACACACATTAAAATATTTTGTAGCAATATACCGAGAAATAGATATTGATTGTTGAGAATGAGAAATTGTTGCCTGAGAGAAAGAAATCACTATGCGAGATTATCGATTAGTTTTTCTGAGCCGGTGAGCAACAGCTAGTCAGCGGAGTGTATTTCTCTCAAAATGGCGGAACAACCGAGTGCCGAAGACTTTACAGAGTTTGTACCATTTAAAGAGGCGCTTCCGTTTATCACGCCTCTGATCACTTTAGATCTTTAGATTAGAAATCTGTGCTAAGAAGCTTGAAGAACACACAAGAATACTTATCACCATATCACTGTCTGAAAATTCCTCTTAAGACCTGTTTGAGGTGTTCGAATTGTATTTAGTCGTCTTATCGAGAAAGACGTCAAATACTTTACAGATACTTTAATGGTTTTCAGTATTCTGCTGTTATTTTTAGCTTACCTTCCATTGTGATCGCATAGGGCCTTGGCTTTAGCGGCTGCAGCCACCACTACCAAAACAGAAATCGCTAAATCTGTTCGCTTGGACCACAGGATCTTCGACAGTAGTCAGTGGTGGATCTTTGTTGGGAAGGCATCTATAACTTTCCAGACAGAGTTTGTATTTCCGTTGCCCTTTAATAGTTCGGAGCTAACATTTTCCTTTTTTGCGATTCTTATCACTCGCTTAACTTCTTGCCTAAAAAATCGAAAAACATTCCAATGAAGTTTGTCGTTTGTTTTACGCGCCTTTTTTTGCCACTTGTCGCGGCTTAAGGGAAGCTGTATGTTGAGAGTCACTGTACCACAGCCTGACATGTCAGCCACTGCAGAATTTTACATAGTCTCAGGGCAGGCTGCAACCCTGCTAGGTCGTAAAACATCAGAGATCCTTGCAATACTTAAGGTTGGAGTTGATGTTATGAACTGCAGTACAAACATTGATAATGCCCAGCCTCTAGACAACAAAGCTGCTCTTAAAGTTAAATTCCCAAAGTTTTTGAGGGCCTCGGCAAACTAAACGCTTACCACATGAAGTTACACCAAGATGACAGTGTCTCAGCTGTGGCACAACCCCTTCGCCGAATACCATTTAGCAGGAGACAGAAAGTGACAGCAAAGTTGAAACAATTAGAGGAACTAGAAGTCATTGAAAAAGTCAATGTTCCCACTAACTGGATCAACCCACTTGTTGCCGTAGAGAAGCCCAACGGAGATATTCGCATTTGTTTGGATATGAGACAGGCGAATCGTGCAATCCTCGGGGAGAAACACCCAGTTCCCACATTGGAAGAAACATCACAGGAGATTTCAGAGGAAAAAGTTTTCGGGAAACTCGACCTAAACATGGCGTTTTATCAAATAGAGCTATACCCTGACTCGCATGACGTAACCACGTTTACCGCCCCGGATGGCCTGTATCGATATAAGCGACTTTTCTTTGGCGTCAACTTGGCAACAGAAAAGATTCAACCGCTAAATGGCAAATACTAAAGGATTGCCCCGGCACTTACAACCTGCATGACAATGTGAGAGTACTTGGCCGTGACTACAAGAAACATGATGAAAACCTCGACAACGTTAGACGCAAGTTTGAAGAGCATGGGCTGAGCTTGGAGTACATGGGCTAGCTGAGCTTGGAGTACATGGGAGAAGTGCTCACGGGAGAGGGGCTGCATATCTCCAAGAGGAGAGTGGAAGCGACTGTTGACGCACCAAAACCCCAAAATCAATCTAAAGAGAGAAGCTTCCCGGGATCTGCCCTCCTTGGAATTTCGACAATATCGAGCCGCTTGTGGGACCTAACGTGCATTGGCAAGTCCAGGAAGTGGGGTACTAAGGAAGAATAAGCTTTTGAACATATTAAGAAGTTGCTAACAAATGCCCTAGTCATGGTTTCTTTCGTCAAAGATGCTAAGATCTGTCTTGTAACAAAAGCCTTACTTGTTGGCATTGAAGAAGTCCCAGAACAACAACAAGAGGATGGTTCATACAGCCCAGTGTGCTATGCCAGCCGCAAGCTAAGTAATGAGGAGAAGAGGCACTCTCAGTTCGAGAGAGAGGCGCTAGCTGTCCGTTGCGCCTATCAAAAATTTTGCCTCCACTTGTATGGAATCGAGTTTGAGCTCCGCACAGACCACAGGCCGCTGGTAACCGTTCTGGGTGTCAAGAGTACACGCCCATTAGCAGGTATTGAAATATGGTTGTTATACGCGAGCAATTTCGTTTTCTAGTGACACTTCGGGGAAAGAAAACTCTGCGAATGCCCTAAGCCGGCTCCCAGTAGATCCAGCTCAAGGAGATGCACATCAAATCACGGAATATGCCTTCAGGATAGCTAGTGAAGCTACATCAGCAGCACTCACACCCCAACAAGTTGTGCAAGTATCTGCAAAAGATTCCACATTATAGTTGATGAATCAAGCTGTTACCTCAGGAGACTGGAGTCACTTAACGGGCACAAGATACAGAGCTTTGGTAGAAGGACTGCGGGTCCTTGGCCAGTTTCCCCTCAAAGGTGACCGTATCATAATGCCAGAAGCCTCTGGAAACATACACTCGCACATAAGGGTCATCAAGGTATGACAAGCACAAAGGTCCGCCTCAGAGAAAAGGCATGGTGGCCCAGCATGGATAAGCAGGTAATACATTAGTAAAAGCCTGTCATCCTTGCCAGCTAGTCGGACCCATCAGGTCCACAACATTACCCAAAGTTCTATAGGTTGACATCGCCGTCGACCTATTGGGGATTCCCAGCGGAAAACACCTGCTCGTAGTAGTAGACAACTACTCACGCTGGCCCGAAGTCATCTTGTCGAAGAAGACAGATGCATCACACGTCGCAAGAGCCATGTAGGGTATTTTTCAAACACATGGCATACCTTAAAGTGTCCGCTGTGAGAATGACCCGATATTTGCCTCCACATAGCTTGAAGGCTTTCTAGATTTCTTAGGAATAGTTCACCGGAAAGGAATCCCCCACTGGCCGCAGAGTAATGGTGACGTCGAGCGCTGCAACGAGACTCTACTGAAGATAAAAAGAATCGCTACTTTGGAAGGTAAAGACTGGAAAAGGGCATTACGAAATTTCCTTTCAGTGTCAAACCACACATCACACAGTGTCTGGGTTGTCCCCAGCCGAGCTCCTGATGGGTCGACGCCTCAATGACAAACTTCCAAGAGTAACCATTCCAAGTGAAAGAATCACCGAGGCCCATTGGCAACAGCCTCTTCGCGAGAGAGACGCGCGGGGGAAACTTCGGCAGAAAGAGTATGCAGACAGAAAGCGGTCAGCACAATACAGTGATATTGGCGAGGGAGATCACATCCTGCTCAACAAGACCCGTGACAACAAACTGTCTCCCAACTTTGAACCAGTATCATACAAAGTGGTAGAAAAGAAGGGCAATGTAATCCTCAAAAAAGATCAGGAGGGAAACACCAAACTGTGCAATTCGAGCCACATTGAAAAGTTTATTTAGTCAGCCCATCCACTGAAGCTACTGAAGCCCACGGAGGAGACGAGGGAGATGACATACCCACTGGAGGACAGTCAAAAGCGACTGCTTTGATCCCGCAAACCTATATAATTAAACACCCTACCCTCAGCAAGTCCGGTTCCTTCACGGCTAGCTCGTGTTAGGCGCCCTCCATCGTAGATGAATGACTTTGTGTCCTTTTGGGCTTGAACTGATAAACATTCGATGCAGATCTATGTAGTTTCCCTGAACGAAAAAGGATAGTTGTCGTGACGACATAGAATTTATCGATGATGAACATTGAACCAATATCTTTTGTTTTTATGTTTATCAATGTCATCGCTAGGAACATTTTTGCAAAAAATCGGCTTCGGTTGATAATGTATTATGAATTAATAAGAATTATGTATAGCAAAGTTTGGTTGGACGACGATTCTTTGTGTGCGTGGAGCTTCGTCATTACAAGTCTCTCTTACAAAGAAAATTTTTCTTTTCTTTACAGAATGGTACTCTTTCTTTCTTCTTTGGGCTTATTTTTTTCTTTTTCTCTTTTTTTTTTTACCAAGGACTTTTTTCCGCTCTTGATTTTTCCGTGAGCAAAGATTTTTCTATAAGCAAAGAACTTCTACGAGTGAATTTTTTTGTCGGTTGCCGCGACACTTCCTCAGAGGATTCACCCAGGTCCGAGATTATGACACCTTCTTGATTTATTATCTTTCATTTGAAAATACGTTTTTCTAAATAAATCAGTTGCTTTTAAAGATTTTAGAATTTTTTTATAGACACGTTTTTTTGAATGTTTGAATTCAGTTTAGTCAAATAAAGCAAAAATCGATTGTTTCGACCTTTGTAGGTGGAAATACCCTCCGTACCCGGTCGCTCGCAACTAAGAATTTTCCCTTTTACTGTGAGATGCCTATGGCAAACCATGGTGAAAACCCAGCTGGGTTTCTTTTTCGTTTCATGGACAAAATGCAAAGCTAGCCAACCGGAATACGTAAAATCTTATCGATTTTCATCTTATGTAAACATTGGCGGCTAGATTGATCAGAAGCAGACGAAAATAATTTTCGGACATAAGAAAACCTATAAAAATCATTTCCGCATATCTATAATTTCACTCAGTCAAAAAATCTAGAGGTCATGTTAAGTAGGTTCGGAGGTATTTTAGTTCCGAGGCAGAAAACTTATCAGATACAAGCTGGAAAAAACCGTCTGAACAAAGATCATTGCGTTACTATGCAAATATATATTGAGCTACTAGGAGGCGATAAGTGACATAGGATTGGAGAATGGTGGAATTTGGCTTGTGCAGGCGAGGAAAGATTTGGATTCCAGCAGCTAAATTTAACGAATTCTCCAAACGTAAATTCGATAAACGCAGGTTACTATTTTTTGCTGTTTTTGTCGGCTGTATATAGGTTAATTATTCTGCGGAGTTGGATGGTTACCATAATTGTGAATCTCTTCGTGATATTCCGGAACCTTGGCTTTTGAAATAAGAGCAACCTTGCTTTGCAGTAAGACCTGTATCTACAAGTTCACAACTATGTTTCATCATGCACGGGTTGGCCATGATTCTTTGATTAGATAAAGGAGACAGTTAAATTTATTTGTTATGCTGTGGTGTTTTAATCGATTTCTTTCTTACCACAAACTTAACTACAAATCTCTAGGAAATAACTTAGGTACAGTCTTTCAGTTGTATTAAAGTGTATATTGACGTTTTCGATAAACAAATCACGGCTCAAAGGAGAGAAGTCTGTCAGCGGGGATGGAAATTGTTTTTACCGAGCTGTTGCTTTTAGGAGGGATGAAACAGGCACTGAGAAACACGAGGAGATTAGGAGGTGGAGTGGCAGTTTGTTTCAGAAGAAAGTTTTTTAGCTGCGACTCTCCGCCATTTTCAAATACAAAAACAGTCACGGTTTATTCAACACTAAAATTTTCTATAGTGGTTTCTTCGGCTGATCTAAATGACTAATCATGGTACACTGTAACTGCACAATTTCTTTCAATGCTACACTTAGTAGCTCCCAGGCATCCAACGGAATTACCTTTAGGCGTCTACCTATACTTACGTCTATTTAAATTGAGCCGCAGCGTAATTCTTTAAATTGAACATACGATTGTTTTGAGATTAAGGTGTGCAAAGAAACCTTCGATTTTTTCCTTTACATTATGGCTTGTTTAACTTGATAAATTAGGAAAATGAACTGACCGCTGAAACGCTTGGGGAAGATAAGTAATATTTTCCTTTATGTTCTTTTTTTAGCTATGGAGGTTCCGCAAGGCGAGACAGATCGAGATCGTGAACAAGACAGCTCTTCAGGTTTGAAAACACTGAATATGAACATTAACACTATTCCACAATGACGTCTTTCATGCTTAGAGTAGAACTACCACATATTTGAAAGTTCACTGTAAATATTGATCATGACCTAAATTTTGTTTGAAAGTAAAATTAGTACAACGACATGAGGATGGAGAGACATGAAACTTAATCGTGCTGAAAATATTACGTGGCTTTTAGAGCTGTTAGTTAAAGTCTCACCGGAATAAATAGCGGGCTAGTCTGCCATCTTTTGGTAGATACTTTCACCTCGTTATGCTCAAAGTGATGCATCATTAGCCAGTGACAGGGTTATACCCCATTCAAAACAAAGCTTAAGAGTGTGTCCACGAGAGCACTAGGCAGTCGTGCTACATACCATCTCACCGATTTCAGTGAAATTTGGCCAGTTTAAAGGATCTATCCCAAAACTCAAGAAGACAAATTGGTTTCTGTTTTGGTTTTTTCCGGGGAGAGATAGACAACCCCCCCGGTTTTTCTTGGTTTTCACCAGGGAAATCACTTCAAAGTACGTGAGATGTATGAAGCTTTCACTGCCATGTTATATAACCAATTACTCTGAGGGTTTGCACACATATTATTACATCCTTAGTAAATGTTCGACGCAAGTATCAGTCAATTTGATAGACGGCTTGTCAATCAACAGAGGCAAAGAAACGACTGTGTTCTTAGACCTTTCTTTTCGATTCATCCAAATATTTAGCAACTTTGAGGTCAAATATCACCCCTTGCCAGAAAGCTACAACGCTAATCTTAATTTCCCTTTATAATCCATCATTTCATCTCTGAAAACCATCAAAAAAATCTCCAGGCACTACCGTATTTTTGTGTTGAATGCCTTTTTAAATTTGCGACTGTGACGAGCTTCTCTCAACTACACCAGTCACGCAATTCTGGATCTAGACGGTCACTTGACCAAATAAACCTACATTTTGTTAGCTCTTTATACAAGACGATTGAGCAAGAAAGCTAAAAAATGTGAAGAACTTTCAAGATTTTCGTAGGAATGGAGAATTTCACGCTTACAGAGATGCGTGCAAGCGAAAAATTAATGGGAAAATCGTAGCGTTTCTTTTTTCTGTCGTTTATTACTCTGGAGATTTGCTGAAATCAGCAAATATGGCTTTTGTACGACACAAAACACTCATTAGTCCATAATTTGATTGTTTGTCGTCATCACTGCTCATTTCAGGGGATTTTAAAGCCACACGCTGCGTGTTGGTTGACATTATCACAAGTTCCGGTGTGCTACAACTTCGGCTTTTACAGACGAGAAATTCTGCGCTCTCGCTCGAGAGCAAATATCGATAGCTCCATCAAACTAAAAACTGTGCTACTATCCCGAAAATAATATTAAAATAGTGTTGTCGTTGTCACCTACCGCCATTGAACATTTCTACGCAGAACTCCGCCAAACCAACATCTGTTGCGTGACCCGTAGACTTTCCGTAGGAATTATTCAAGCGCGTTGTTCATGCTGTCTGCTAGATAAAAATTTCAGAATAATCTGCAGATCTCTATGATTATTTGCTTGCTTCTCTCGTAAAATACAGTATTTTTTTAAAGCATTTTATGACTACATATAAATCCACATCTCTCTCGATCGAGTGTTGCCGGCGTTTGATTGCGTGACTAGTAAAATTTATTAATCATTAACTAAGAGATTAATTTAAGGGAAGTATTAAAGGAAAAAGAACTGGGTCAGCATTAGATTCCATCCACCAAAACCACCTCGGTCGAGAGGGACTGAGATGGAATATTTAATGACTTGCAAAACATAACCGAAGATTCTCGGAAATCCGCAAGTGATGTGGCCGAACATCCGAAGCTGTAAATCCCATGATTCTTGAGGAACAAACAGAAGCAGCATAGCGAGAATTTTAAGTCGCGAACCATTGCTTGATGGTAGACGTGCAGATAATTTAGGATACGTAAATTCTGTTGATGAGGCGCATAAACTTATTGCGGAATTTGAAACAGGATTGACGACGAAGTTTTCTTTCTTTAAAGCTGTCAAAAGTTTCGGGAACACCGGTGTATATATATATATATATTGATATAGCTCTTTGGCATTACAAAGCTTTGCTATCGCTATTGTACATTCTCACTAGTTTATCTAGTTCAAGTCCTCTGGCATGGCTTGGATGATACCACAATTGTGGAATCATTCGGGTTAACTTAATGCTTACACCTCCTTCCTCAGACAGAAGTCACAAAATACTGGGGGAAGATGCATGAGATATTTAAGGAGCAAAAATTCGTTTTTTACTGGTGTGCCTTTCCTAATTTTGGGAAGGAAAGGTTCGATTGCCAGCACGGCATAGATAGAACAGCTGGAGAGAAAATGCGAGAAATTTTATTTTTTTTCAGAGAACAAGGTAGTTCTATTCATGTATAAACAGAAAAAATCCGGTTTAATAAATTATGAACGTTTGGTCGGTCAGTAATTGTGCACCATAAAAAATAAATTAGCCAGAGCACTAACTGCTAATTAGTAGTATAAATTTTTTGTCTCCCTGAACATCTAACAGTGGCTATAGATAAAATTAAAAAAATATATTGTTGATGGTTTTGGTCAAAGTTTTGGTGGATGTTCCCTAATGACATCCACCAAAACTACGTAACATCTGGGCACCTTTTAAATACGTGAAATATCTGCATAAAATTGCGTAAAATGTTTTATAATACTACAATCGAACAATAAATTAATACTTACCATTTCTTGAGTAAAAAGTTTTGACGCAATTTCCCAAACAAATAATACACTTAGGTCATCGGGATAAGTCGGCATGTTGTCGTAGCATCGTAATTTTCATTTAGTATAACAAGTCATGAGTTGTCTATCATTCCATCTCAGTCCCTCTCGACCAAGGAGGTTTTGGTGGATGGAATCTAATGCTGACCAAAGAACTGTAGCCCTCATTCATAAAAAAACCCCGAATAAAAGTGAAATAAACGCGATTTTATTGTAAGTTTTTATGAAAGCTCATAAAAAGATCTAAGTTTCTGTTAAGTTCGAATGTGATTTTTTTCCTTGTAATCTGTAATAAGTCTGGTAATAAGTCTAGTCGTCAACGCTTCATTCATAGTTTGACCTTTAAGCTGTCGACTGAAGTAACGCAATCGTATCGTTTTGCCGTAATAAATGACTTTTGAAAATGTTTTAAGGATCTATTAATTAAATTAATTTTGCATGAGCATTACACACATTTGCCCCCGGGTATCGTGCAAAATTATTTAACCTAGTTTACTCAACATTTTGCATCGATGAACAAGATAATTTCTCAAATCACCGCTCAAATTTACAGCCGATAATCATGTAGCATGTCCCAAGTTAGAGGAATGATGCATCTTATGCACTTATCAGTGGCCATCCCGGGGGGGTTGACCCCGGGGACATACGGGGAAATAGCCCGGGATTTTCTGACCTTTGTCGCCAACTTTTTGGCCCGGGACGGGGGCATTGGACCGCTTTTGCACTTCCGATGCAAGATACACGGGGAAAGACCCGAGGGATTTGTAACATCGCCGCTATCTTCAAAAATGAAAGATCCGCACCGCGGGGACTGGGTATTACCGTTGAACGGCTTCCAAAATGGCGACGGAGAAAAAGGTAAGCTTGTCTTACGATTCTCCCGTAAATCTGTCCCCTTTTGTTGGTCATCCTTCCCTAACATAGCGCTAGAAATCTATGATCTCTTCCATGCTAATCTTTTGATGATTAGGTGTTGAATATTTATACTGTCATCTGTTTGAATTATTCATATTTTGCTTACTATATA
>NC_142670.1:27074981-27114981 GCF_964200805.1 Pocillopora damicornis | reverse complement strand
AAGTACAGTCTTTCAGTTGTATTAAAGTGTATACGGCCTGTTTTCGTACTTATTGACGTTTTCGATAAACAAATCACGGCTCAAAGAAGAGAAGTCTGTCAGCGGGGATGGAAATTGTTTTTACCGAGCTGTTGCTTTTAGGAGGGATGAAACAGGCGCTGAGAAACACGAGGAGATTAGGAGGTGGAGTGGTAGTTTGTTTCAGAAAAAGGTTTTTTAGCTGCGACTCTCCGCCATTTTCAAATACAAAAACAGTCACGGTTTCTTCAACACTAAAATACAAAAACAGTCACGGTTTCTTCAACACTAAAATTTTCTACAGTGGTTTCTTCGGCTGATCTAAATGACTAATCATGGTACACTGTAACTGCACAATTTCTTTCAATGCTACACTTAGTAGCTCCCAGGCATCCAACGGAATCACCTTTAGGCGTCTTACTATACTTACGTCTATTTAAATTGAGCCGCAGCTTAATTCTTTAAATTGAACATATGATTGTTTTGAGATTAAGGTGTGCAAAGAAACCTTCGATTTTTTCCTTTGCATTGTGGCTTGTTTAACTTGATAAATTAGGAAAATGAACTGACCGCTGAAGCGCTTGGGGAAGATAAGTAATATTTTCCTTTATGTTCTTTTTTTAGCTATGGAGGTTCCGCAAGGCGAGACAGATCGAGATCGTGAACAAGACAGCTCTTCAGGTTTGAAAACACTGAATATGAACATTAGCACTATTCCACAATGACGTGAGCTACATATTTGAAAGTTAACTTTAAATACTGATCATGGCCTTAAATTTTTTTTGAAAGTAAAATTAGTACAGCGACGTGAAGATGGAGAAACAAGAACCTTAATCATGCTACAAATATTGCGTGGCTTTTAGAGCTTTTAGTTAAAGTCTCACCGGAATAAATAGCGGGCTAGTCTGCCATCTTTTGGTAGATACTTTCACCTCGTTTTGCTTAAAGTGATGCATCATTAGCCAGTAACAGGGTTATACCCCATTCAAAACAAAGCTTAAGAGTGTGTCCACGAGAGCACCAGACAGTCGTGCTACATACCGTCTCATCGATTTCAGTGAAATTTGGCCAGTTTAAAGGATCTACCCCAAAACTCAAAAAGACAAATTGGTTTCTGTAGTTTTGTCCTTTAAGACGCGAGAGAGCAAGATAGTGAGTCTGAGTCCAGTAAGCTTCTTTGAACACAAACTTTAATCACTTGAGAGGCAGGTTACCTTTAGAGCTAACGAAACAACAACAACGCGATAGCGACTCTCTTATTATACAATATGTTTTTTTTCGTGTAACCCGAGAACTGACACGTGAGTAGTCCGAAGTGATTACATAACAGTTGAGAGTTACATAAGAAAGAAAAAGCAAACGTTGATGTCCGGAAGGTTTTTTTTTGCATATCATAACATCTTTCCCTTTTTCCTATTTTTCTTTTTTTTTTTTTAACTATAACTCAATGTCAAACTTTTTAGGTGGCTTGATCAATCGTCCATGTCGTGTCCGTATTTCAGTTGTAGTAGCTTCGTGAGGTGGTCTTGCACTCAGCTCTGTTTGAGGTGTTGGGGGTAGTTGAGATCTTGGAGGGGACATGGATGTTCCTACTTGAGAACTTGCTGGAGGGGGTTGGTCCTGTTCCTGCAGATTGTCTGGAACGGTCAGGTCATCTTCGTCCATTTTGAAGGGGGTTTCTTGAAGTGGTTCCATGGTAGAACGCAACTGCTTGCGATTACGCCTGTAGGATCTACCATTGACTTCAACCTTGTAACTGCGAGATGCCACTTTAGAAGAAACAACTGCTTTTGACCACTTTGTTTCTCCAGGCATCTTCATGCGCACTATGTCACCTGATTTGAGTTCTGAGAGTTGTTTAGCATGTTGGTCGAAATATTTCGCTTGCTTGACACGATCCCTTTTGAGAAGATCACTAACTGTTTGGTCAGTCTTGAGTAAAGACTCTGAGAAGGGTAGAAGTGTCTTAGTTCGGCGACCAAAAAGTCGTTGGCACGGAGACATACCTGTCGCAGCAGTGGGGGTGTTGTGGTGATCCAATAAACCAAGATATGGATCGGATTGAGACAGAAGAGCTTTCTTCATTAAAGTCTTGCAGGTTTTGACTGCGCTTTCGGCCATCCCATTAGCTTGTGGATAGTGTGGTGAGGTGGTGATATGAGTGAACTTCCACGTTACTGCAAATCTTCGGAACTCTGAGGATGAGTACTGAGGACCGTTGTCAGAAACTACGTAATCGGGTACCCCATGTCGCGAAAAATGCATCTTCAGCTTGTGAACGACTGTCTGGGACGTAGTATCGGCAAGATGATCCAGCTCGATAAAGTTGCTGTAGTAATCAACTAATACGAGGTAGTTTCGGTTCTCGAAGGTAAACAAATCTGTTCCAACTCGTTGCCATGGCCTGTCAGGAACTGGGTGAGGCTGAAGAGGTTCACTGGCTTGTTCAGGTCTCACACTTTGGCATATAGAGCATTTATCAATACGATTCTTGAGTTGTGCAGACATTCCTGGCCAGAAGAAAACCTCTCTGGCCCTTCGAAGGCATGCTTGGAGTCCCTGATGGGACTTGTGTGTTTCCTCTATCATGTCACGGCGAAGGCTCTCTGGGACAACGATCTTCGTTCCTTTGAAAACTAGGCCATCTTGGAGCGTCATTTCATCTCGGTATTTGAAGAAAAGCTGTGCGCTTGTAGGTACCATGGAAGTTTTTGTAGGCCAGCCAGCGCGTATGACTTGTGACAACGCTAGTAAAGATTCATCCTTGGCCGTTTCCACTTGAAACTTGGCAAGTGTCGACTCTGATATCGATAAGTCTTCAACAAAGTTGACAGTTTCTAGATCTTTATAGCAGGATGAGGTGCTAGCATTTGGTACCTTTGACTGCTTAGGTAGAACGCGAGAAAGTGCGTCAGCGATGTACATCTCTTTGCCTGGCTTGTAAGTGAGATTCAGGTCAAATCTTTGAAGACGTAGCATCATACGCTGTAATCTCTTAGAAGCTGTATTGATTGGCTTCTTCTGTATAGCAATCAGTGGCTTGTGATCTGTTTCGACTGTGACGTGCTTGCCATAAATGTAATGCTCGAAGTGCTCACAAGAGAATACAACAGCTAAGAGCTCCTTCTCAATCTGTGCGTAATTTTGCTCTGTCGACGTCAGTGCCCTGTTGGCGTAGTGAACTGGCTGTCCTTCCTGAAGTAGAGTTGCGCCAATGCCATACTGTGAGGCATCGCACTGTATAGTGACATTCTTACTCACGTCAAAGTACTGTAGGACTGGGGCTTTAGTGATGAGCTCTTTTATCTCCTTAAAGGCTTTATCTTGGGGGTGTTGCCAATGCCATTCTATTTCCTTCTTTTCCAACTGTCTTAAGGGCTGTGATGCTGTAGACAGATGTTGGCAGAATTTCGCCAGATACTGCACCATTCCCAGAAACGTTCTGAGTTCAGCGAGATTGGTAGGCACCGGATAGTCCACTATAGCTTGTACCTTTAACGGGTCAGGTTTTAGACCTTCCGCTGTAAGGAGGTGTCCTATGAAAGGAACTTGTGACTGTCGAAGTTTCAACTTCTCGCTGTTGAGAGTGAGGTTTCTTTCTCTTGCGCGACTGAGGAAAGCCTTGAGATTCTGATCATGGTTGGCAATTGCAGCTTCATTAGAGTCTCCAAAACCGCAAACTAGGAAATCATCGGCGATGACTTCAACACCTGCGAGTCCTTCTACTAGCTCGTGCATTCGTTGTTGCCATACTTCTGGGGCTGAGTTTATTCCGAATGGCATTCTGAGCCATCGATAGCGACCAAAAGGTGTGTTCATGGTTGTCAAGTAACTACTCTTTCCATCAAGTTGTACCTGCCAGAATCCACATTTGGCATCTAACACGCTAAAGACTTTAGCACCACTAAGGCGAGTTGCTACTTCCTCAATAGTTGGAAGTGGATAATGCGAGCGTTTCACTGCGCGGTTGAGATCTCGAGGATCCAGACATACTCGTATTTTCCCGTTAGATTTCTTCACTATGACAAGGCTAGAGACCCATGATGTCGGTTCAACTACCTTGGCGAGGATACCACTCTTCACCATGTTATCCAGCTCTAACTTGAGGGTATCTCGAAGTGGGACTGGCACTTTACGAGGGGGATGTACCACCGGGCGGAAACCTTCGTCCACTTGAATGGAGTAGGTTCCTTCAAGGCAGCCAATTCCAGTGAAGATATCGGTAAATTCATATAGGATAGGATCACTTCTAACATTTGACGAGACGTCAATTCTTTCGTCGTGAATCGCATTTACGTCAGCATCCAAGATTTTGACCAGGTTCATCTTTTCACACGTCGTTCGACAGAGGAGGGGTGTCAAATCTTGCTTCACAATGTGATAAAGAACTCCATATTTTCTTCCTTTCCGTTCAGTTAGTAGGCGGATTTGACCAAGTGGCCAGACTACAGTCTTGTTGTGCATGATGAGCCTTGTAAACGACTGTTCAAGGTTTGTACACTGTTTGTCTCCTGTAGCCCGGATGTAGGCACTTTTGGGGAGAATATTACATGAAGCACCTGTATCAATCTGAAGTTGTACTTGGGCATTATTGTTAAGGCACGCCGTTACATAAGCTGATGTGGGGGAGGGTTTGTGGCTGTAGATTTCACAATCTTGTACGTGATTGACAGAGCGAGAGTGGCATTTTTTTGCAAAGTGTCCGTCTCTGCCACATTTGGTGCATTTCTTGCCAACTGCTGGACAAGCTGACTTTTTCATCTCGTGAACAGTACCACAAAACTTGCATTCTCGTGTGTATACATTGTCGGGGTTACCAGAACTTTTCCCTCTTGACTTCCACGGAGGAGTCCGCTTCTTACCTGAAGTGTGTTTATGCGGTGTTGTATCCTCAGTCTGGGTCTTAGGCGGTTTCGTTTTCTTGGCTTTTACCCTATTCACATTGGCTTCTTCAGTTGTCATGTCTAAAGCGCGTATATCAGTTAGCTCTTGTGTTCGCAGGATATCCAACGCGTTATCCAAAGTGAGATCTTTCTTCTCTAAAAGTTTCTTGCGTGACCGATCATTCTTGACTCCAAGGATGAGGCGGTCTCTTATCAAGCTGTCTCTTAGGGTTAGGAACCCACAGTGTTCAGAAAGGCGCATCAGTGCTGTGCAATATTGATCGACACTTTCTCCTGGTTCTTGCTCTCTCTTGTTGAAGAGGTACCGTTCATACGTCTGATTTCGCTGCGGCAAACAACGAGATTCAAATTTAGCCAGGACGTCATCAATATTGTCAGCGCTTTCGTCTTCAGCGAAGGTAAAGGTGTCAAACAATTGGACTCCTTCTCTTCCAACGATGTTAAGAAAATGAGCAACACGGACTGGGCCGTCCTTTTGACTTATCCCAGCCGCCCGTTCATAGATTTGCCATGCTCTCTTAAAGTGTAACCAGTTATCGCCTCTACGTGACCTGTCTTCGAGATTAAGAGGATCTGGAGGTTTGGCTAGCGGTACTGTGGTGGTATAGATCGGTGCAGCAGCCGATGAACCAGAAGGTTGCTGACTAGCAGAGGTCGAGGTCATGACCAATATAAAATAAACTTCCACCAACAACAACAAAGCTCGTGAAACGTGATCCCACTCCTGACACCAAGTTTTGTCCTTTAGGACGCGAGAGAGCAAGATAGTGAGTCTGAGTCCAGTAAGCTTCTTTGAACACAAACTTTAATCACTTGAGAGGCAGGTTACCTTTAGAGCTAACGAAACAACAACAACGCGATAGCGACTCTCTTATTATACAATATGTTTTTTTTCGTGTAACCCGAGAACTGACACGTGAGTAGTCCGAAGTGATTACATAACAGTTGAGAGTTACATAAGAAAGAAAAAGCAAACGTTGATGTCCGGAAGGTTTTTTTTTGCATATCATAACATCTGTTTTGGTTTTTCCGGGGAGAGATAGACAACCCCCCCCCCCTCGGTTTTTCTTGGTTTTTGCCAGGGAAATCGCTTCAAAATAGGTAAAATGTATGAAGCTTTCACTGCCATGGTATTTAACCAATTACTCTGAATGTTTGCACACATATTATTACATCCTTATTACCGCCATCGAACATTTCCATGCAGAACTCCGCCAAACTAACTGTTGCGTGACCAGTAGACTTTCCGTAGGAATTACTCAAGTGCGTTGTTCATGCTGTCTGCCAGATAAAAACTTCAGAATAATCTACAGATCTCTATGATTATTTGCTTCCTTCTCTCGTAAAATACCGTATTTTTTTAAAAGCATTTTATGACACATATAAATCCACATCTCTCTCGATCGAGTGTTGCCGGCGTTTGATTGCCTGACCAGTAAAATTAATTAATCATTAACTAAAATAAAATAATAATTAGAAAAATATCTCAATGAATTTAAGGGGAGTATTAAAGGAAAAAGAACTGTAGCCCTCATTCATTAAAAACCCCGAATAAAAGTGAAATAAATGTGATTTTATTGAAAGTTTTTTATGAAAGCTCATAGCAAAATCTAAATTTCTGTTAAGTTCGAATGTGATTTTTTCCTTGTAATCTGTAATAAGTCTAGTAATAAGTCTAGTCGTCAACGCTTCATTCATAGTTTGACCTTTAAGCTGTCGACTGAAAGAACGCAATCGTATCGTTTTGCCGTAATAAATGACGTCTGAAAATGTTTTAAGGATCTATTAATTAAATTAATTTTGCATGACCGTTACACACATTTGCTCGCGGGTATCGCGCAAAATTATTCAACCTAGTTTACTCAACATTTTGCGTCGATGAACAAGATAATATCTCAAATCACCGCTCAAATTTACAGCCGATAATCATGTAGCATGTCCCAAGTTAGAGGAATGATGCATCTTATGCACTTATCAGCAGCCATCACGGGGGGTTGACCCTGGGGACATACTGGGGAATAGCGCGGGATTTGCTGACTTTTGTCGCCAATTTTTGGCCCGGGATGGGGGCATTGGACCGCTTTTGCACTTCCGAGGCAAGATACACGGGGAAAGACCCGCGGGATTTGTAACATCGCCGCTCTCTTGAAAATGAAAGATCCGGACGGGGGGGGGGGGGGGGGGGGGGCTGGGTATTACCGTTAAACGGCTCCAAAATGGCGACGGAGAAAAAGGTAAACGTGTCTTACGTTTCTCTCGTAAATCTGTCCCCTTTTGTCGGTCATCCTTCCCTAACATAGCGAAAACATTTTTCGCAAGAAATCTATGATCTCTTCCATGCTAATCTTTTGATGATTAGGTGTTGAATATTTATATTGCCATCTGTTTGAATAATTCATATTTTGCTTACTATATATATTATTGTTAAACTTTTATTAAAAATTATGCAGGAAATTACGTTACAATTTGGAATTCCTTTCAAATTATGCTCTCCGGGGAAGGGACAGTAGAAGCTTTTTGTGGGAAAATATTGGCCCTGGATAGGTGGAATTTTCAAATGTCTTGGTGCAAATGCCCGGGGGTTCTCTTGGGTTAACCCCACGGGATGGCCGCTGATAAGAACATTATCTCAGAAAATTCCCAATGATTATAAATTCATTCTTAAACCAACCACACCAAATTTGGCTTACCTTTAACAATTACTTCCCTCTCAAGAACGCCATCTTCACCAGTAACATGTGAGACGAACAGATATATGATACGCTCCCCATAGATCAAGTGTCAGGGGATAACCTTGATTCACTTGAGTCGATAGATGTCAGTACCGCAAAGTAGTTTCCTTTGCGGAATGTCGGTCAGCCCTATAGTTCCTTTTCCTTTAGCATTTCCCATAAAATTCACCTTAATATTTTTCTTAGCTGATCAATTATTTTTATTTTAGTTAATGATTGATTTTTTTTTGCTTTTTCACTCGTGGTCATTCGTGGTGACTCGTGGTGACTTGTGGTCACTCGTGGTCACGCGTGGTCACTCGGGGTGTACTTTTAGACATGATCATCGGCATCTAAAGTTGGAGTAGTTAAAAATATGTGAGGCGTGTTGCGTAAATGGACGCCATGGGACAAATATTTCAAATATCACGATTTCCCGACACATCCGTTGTCATGAATATGAAAGCGATCTTCGCAGTAATGAACACTACTTAAAAAGTAAAGAAAAGAAGGCCTGAAAAAAATTCAGGCCTGTACGGGATTTGAACCCATGACCTCTGCGATACCGGCGCAGTGCTCTACCAACTGAGCTAACAAGTCGACTGGAAGTTGGTCACTGTGTTGGTTCCAAATAAACCCGTGAAGTGATGAATAAACGGTTGTGAATACATGGAAGTCATATATTTGAACGGCGGTTAAAGACGTGAATATGAAAGCGATCTATCACTTCTTTTTACTACTTCTTAAGTAGTGTTCATTACTGCGAAGATCGCTTTCATATTCACGTCTTTAACCGCAGTTCAAATATATGACTTCCATATATTCACAACCGTTTATACATCCGTTATCATTATTCCTTGAATGTTTTGGTGAAATTTGACGAAAATCGGACAAATCTATGTACCCAATAAATCCCCTCAAATTTGTCATATTCCTCCTAAAATCAAATTCGAGATTTTAGCTCATAGAGGTTCGCAAACAACATCTCCCCACGCCAGGAGATTATCTCGTCTCCTCAAACCGCAAGCAATGGAACAACTGCACCTCCTGGCGTCAATGACGATGGATCAAGATTCTCGATCGCTCGGTGGAGCGTTGAGGAGGGCGACACAATAATGAGCAAAGTTACTATTTTTTGCTGTTTTTGTCGGCTGTACATAGGTTAATTATTCTGCGGAGTTGGATGGTTACCATAATTGTGAATCTCTTCGTGATATTCCGGAACGTTGGCTTTTGAAATAAGAGCAACCTTGCTTTGCTGTAAGGCCTGTATCTACAAGTTCACAACTATGTTTCATCATGCACGGATTGGCCATGATTCTTTGATTAGATAAAGGAGACAGTTGAGTTTATTTGTCATGCTGTGGTATTTTAATCGATTTCTTTCTTACCACAAACTTAACTACAAATCTCTAGGAAATAACTTAGGTACAGTCGGCTTTAACTTAAGTACAGTCTTTCATTTGTATTAAAGTGTATACGGCCTGTTTTCGTACTTATTGACGTTTTCGATAAACAAATCACGGCTCAAAGGAGAGAAGTCTGTCAGCGGGGATGGAAATTGTTTTTACCGAGCTGTTGCTTTTAGGAGGAATGAAACAGGCGCTGAGAAACACGAGGAGATTAGCAGGTGGAGTGGCAGTTTGTTTCAGAAAAAGGTTTTTTAGCTGCGACTCTCCACCATTTTCAAATACAAAAACAGTCACAGTTTTTCTTCAACACTAAAATTTTCTACAGTGGTTTCTTCGGCTGATCTAAATGACTAATCATGGTACACTATAACTGCACAATTTCTTTCAATGCTACACTTAGTAGCTCCCAGGCATCCAACGGAATCACCTTTAGGCATCTTACTATACTTACGTCTATTTAAATTGAGCCGCAGCTAATTCTTTAAATTGTACATACGATTGTTTTGAGATTAAGGTGTGCAAAGAAACCTTCGATTTTTTCCTTTGCATTGTGGCTTGTTTAACTTGATAAATTAGGAAAATGAACTGACCGCTGAAGCTCTTGGGGAAGATAAGTAATATTTTCCTTTATGTTCTTTTTTTAGCTATGGAGGTTCCGCAAGGCGAGACAGATCGAGATCGTGAACAAGACAGCTCTTCAGGTTTGAAAACACTGAATGAGAACATTAACACTATTCCACAATGACGTCTTTCATGCTTAGAGTAGAGCTACATATTTGCAAGTTAACTTTAAATATTGATCATGGCCTTAAATTTTGTCTGAAAGTAAAATTAGTACAACGACGTGAAGATGGAGAAACAAGAACCTTAATCATGCTGCAAATATTGCGTGGCTTTTAGAGCTGTTAGTTAAAGTCCCAGCGGAATAAATAGCGGGCTAGTCTGCCATCTTTTGGTAGATACTTTCACCTCGTTTTGCTTAACGTGATGCATCATTAGCCAGTGACAGGGTTATACCCCACTCAAAACAAGGCTTAAACATGTTTTAAAGCTGTTTTTTCAAACACAGCTTAAAATATTCAGTTTCTTCATGGGAGCTGCTTAAACTAATGTTTTTCGGCTTTAAATATAGCACAAATTGAATCCTATGGACAATTAAGCTTTCTGGTTCACTGTTTCTGATTTACAACAGTTAAGCCCGGTCGAAACGAAGTTTATTTTGCGAAGCAAACTTTCTCTGTTACCACAAGAATATACAAAGGTATTTGTAAGACTTGGTACTTCTCTGTAATGTTGATCGGCCGGACTGAGTAAATCCGAGTTCTCGCGGCTCAGTGACCTGATACCGAAATTACATCGCGAAGATGAAGCTCAGTGCGATGTCCCTCTCTTCGATCTTAAAGAATTAAGGTACGTTTCTTCTTGGAGGGGGGTGGCTGGGGAATTTTGGTATTTTTTTCAAAAAAAAGTGTTGGCCTTCCCTGGCCTTTTAATAGAAAAACTCCTGACCCCCCACCTTAACGTGACTGACAAAAGTGCGACACTCCCCTCACTACTTCGTGGTATGTTCCATGCCGTAGTTATCTCAGAACGTTTCGCTTGCGAACGCAAAATGTTTGAATGTAAATATATCTCGATATTAAATGAGTTTGAGGTGAAACAAGAAATTGCGAACATTCACTGTGGGATATTAACGTTGTATAGCTGAAGTTTGAATATGGAAGTATAAACTTTGAGACTTTGTAAGTCCTTCTCCAGGCACACAAACTCCACGAACCAATCCCGATTACACCAAACGTCCCGACTTTCACCTTCTCCACGTACGAAAACATCTACGAGTGGCCGTAAACCTGATGATTATCAGCCTTGAGCTCAAATAAAACAGATGTTTCAAAAGGGTAAGCTCAAAGCAGGGGATAAAAAGGCAATCAGAGAGTTTTCTGAAAAGTACATTGTCTCAGAAAAGCTTGTTGCAGATTATATTGAGCATCTAACTGACATTGAAATGAGAAAAGATAAGCGGCGAACAGATAATGAAAGGAAGTGTGCCGAAATAAAGAAACAGGGCTACAATGACATTGACTAGGAAGATCTCTATCACAGAAACCAGTCGCCATCCCTTAGAGTAGGTAAACTTGAACTTTATTGCATTTAAAGGAAAGAAAGATGAGAGAGTTAGGGTGGTGAGGCACATATTGGCAGTAAGATTTTGACTTCTATTGTGGAGAACAGTCAGAAAAACTTTCAGCCAGCCTCTGACTCAAATTCAGAGTCTGACAGTGACTGGGTAGAGCGCATTGTTGGATCTAGTAGAAACTCGGGCAGCGGATAGTCAAGAGGAGCAAGAGGCTGAAGAAACGATACCTGAGTCTAGTACGCCTTTGCACACAGAAATGGCACAAAACTTCATATTCGACTTACAGTCACTCCGATCTTGCTTTCAAAATAAGCGCCCCTTAGCCTCAGCTTGGTACTAATAATTAGTTACCAGACTATGTCTTAAAAACAATTTGAAATTAGCCTACATCACCACTACATCAGAAATAGAAATCACTGTATGAGAGTGAAGAACTGTCATGCGATATGTATAGGTAATCGCATGAGGCCAAGTACTATTAAGGATTAATTGCACGAGGGTTTTCAAAATTTTCCAAAATTGCCCGAGTCGCGAAGCGACGAGGGCAATTTGGAAAATTTTGAAAACTCAAGTGCAATTAATCCTTAATAGTACGAGGTCTCATGGGATTACTTGTTTATCAATAAAGGGCAAAATTTATACGAAGGAAAATCACGCGCGCAGTCTATTTTTATCTGGGAAGCAACGGATTAGCAATGCAACGGATTAGCCAATCATTAACAGGTAATCATGCCCTCTCTTGATTACTAAAAATGCCCTCGATTAAGAAAAAAATGCCCTCTCTCTCAACCAATCAGCGCTCAGTAATTTTGCCCTTTATTGATAAATATATGTTATTTGCGGGCTAGGAGGTCCGTGAAAAACTGAGGTCTTGAAAATACTGCCCGAGGCCGTAGGTCGAGGGCAGCATTTTCAAGACCGAGGTCACAGTTTTTCACCATAGGGACCGACCCTTAGCCGGTAAATAACATATTTATTTTTTTGAAACTTGACGAAATTCTTTCCGAAAGAACCCGAAGGATTTAGGGCTGTAAATACGGCAAGATCTTCTATAAACTGAACAGTTTTTGAGCTAGTAAATGGTAGTTAAAATAGAGATGATGCAAATTCAAGAGAGATGCCTTAGCGAAACATTTTCATTACCGTAACGATAATTTAAAAGGCTTCCAAACAAACTTTGAAACATTATTTTTACAAGTATCTATCACAATCTGACACCTGTCAATTAGAGAGCGCGTAAGTAAAAAAAGCGTAAGAACATTTGAAAAACAACGGAACTAGTTTCGCAAGGACTTTCACGACAATGTTTTCTTCAAAAACAGTCAATGATCTAACGGAAAGTATTATTCACTCTCATCGACGATTCATTCATGTACGAAGATTTACCTCTGTTTATTAAGTGAACGGCGAGGAAAGTAATTGTGAGTAAATTCAATTTTTTTATTTTTTTAAGTTGTGAGAGTTTGCTCATTTGTTTGCTGCAATGGCGTGTGTAAATCTGGTCTTTCCTTCACAAAAACTAAATTCGAATGGCACATTCCAACAAGACACAAGGGGATTCAATGCGGTCTTTTCTCAAAAAATTCCTTCAGTTTCTGTTGTGCAATTTACGGTACAAATGTTCAGATAGAACGGACTTGGAAAGACTCACCGAGAGCGTATATTTGTTGTAGAACTTAAATTAAAACTTCGCTCGCTCTTTCACTGCGAACAAATTGCTTGAGAAAATTCAGGTATTAAATGAATGAAAGTTCCATCGTTCAGTTTAACTGTAACCAAATACCTCACGTTTTAACTTTCTAGGTACTTTTTGTGAACGATTAAAATTAATTGCGGACGGGTTTTAGGCCGCTTATCAACCAACGTAATGACACTATTGTTCATACAAATTCATTCTGAAACCAATATTTTTCTGTCAACCAAAGTGATTTGAGTGAGAGAAAAGAGAGGATTAATAAGTTATTCATCGGCTTGAGTTAATGACCGACGTGTTTGCTTAAAAATACTGCCCAGCCGGAAAAACAAGATACGTTTATGAAAAATGGCAACGAAAGTTGGGATGTACTTAGCGACTCACGAAAGCGTTACCGTGGCCCGTGGGCAGAGATAGGAAAATACTGGCCGGGTAAGGAACCAATCAAATTGCAAGATTCGTTACCGTGCCCTCTAAAAAATAATAAATAATTTAAATTACCCATCGAGAATGATAAAACCTTAATCGAGGAAAAGACTGATGTAGCAATATACTGAGAATTAAATATTAACTGTTGAGAATGAGAAATTGTTGCGCGAGAAAAAGAAATCACTATGCGAGATTATCGACTACTTTTTCTGAGCCGGCGAACAACAGCTAGTAAGCGGAATATTTCTCTCAAAATGGCGGAGCAACTTAGTGCAGAACACTTTACAAAGTTTGTTGATTCTCTAAAGAGCACCACTGAAAGGGACTTTCGTTTATCACGCATTGTTCATGTAGGATTAGAAATCTGTGCCAGGAAGCTTTAGGAATACACAACAATGCTTATCGCCATATCACTGTCTCAAAGTTCCTCTTCAAACCTGTTTGAGCTGTTAGAATTGTCTTTAGTCGTCTTATTAAGAAAGACGTCAGATATTTTAAATGTATCATGCCTTTGTCTAAAGGAAAAAATTCCATTGGCATTCTCTGCAAGTTCAGGAGGGAGACCGGCGTACATTATTACAAAGGAAATGATCGAGCAACTGCGTGAGACTCGTTTAAACTGGATAAGTATAGGAACATGCCTTGGAATCTCCAACCACAGGCAGCCCCAGCTCCAGCTGTGAGTTGATCATCTTGCGAAATAGCAGTCATGGCGAAATTATAAGAGTTTATATGGGAATATTTACGACCGCTGTTGGGAATAAAAAAATACAGTCAAATTCGTAATAAAAATACCTCACTTTACTTCCACAGTGCATCGCCTGTTATCTGACCGCTTACTATGTTTTCTAGGTTTACTATACAAGAACGGCTTGTCTAATGTTGCAAACCTAGAAATGGATAACTTGCTAAAATGGGTTCTTTTAAAAATAACAAGCTGTCAGATAACAAACCTTTTACCCCGAGTTTTCGCATTTCAAGGGGCTGACAATTTAATATCTTGTTATGTTATGACCACTTACACTTACTACTTAAAGTCTTAAAGTGATATTAGAGATCAGCTGATAAAATTTTAATTTAGAGTTTGTAGTCATGAAACTTGCATATTTTAAATCCCTCTCGAAAGGCTTTCTAACTTGTAACCAAACTAACTGCCAGTGACAACTGTAATGACATTTGAATAGATATAAATTTGTGACCTAATTCTTTTTTTTTCGGAAAGTTTAGAAAATGTCATCAACAGTAACTTGTATTCTGTGTTAAAAAAATATACCAGTAATGTGAAAATACAAAAAATTGTAAAAACTAAGAAGCAAATTTCAAAGTATTCATTTCAAAGCATTCTGAGTATTCATTTTAAATTGTTCACATCTTCCATACTCAACAATACTACAAAACAGGCTTGCTCCTCTTTCATTACATTAGTGAACTCCTCAAGCAGTGCTGGGTATGATTCATATGTAGATGGAAGTTTTAGCAATGGTCTACATGTTCTGGCAAAAGGACATCAATGCTACCCTTCAAGGATAGCAAAGTGCACATCTATGTTGTGTACGTACAGTGATCACATCACTACCAGTGCAGATCCAGAGAAATATGGGTAAAGATTTGCAATTCAGTGACTCTCTAAACCGTTTCAGTTGTTCAAAGGATGTCAGTTCTGCTTCAGTTGGTTCTTCAGCTCTGAATAACTTGTTAATTAATTTGGCGGCTTGCTTTAGTCTCGAGGGACTGAAAGTTTTCCTTAGAGCATAATATCTTGAGAATTGGACTCCACCAGTTGATCTCTAAGAGTGATTAGTGACCATTTTCTCCTATCAGTGTCCCCTCTAAAACAAACATTAAGATCATGAGAATAAAGGAAATGATCACGAACTAAAGAGGCTCTTGGTTGTTAAACAAATTCTCTTTGTCAGCACCATAGGATATGCATAGAGAACAGTACGGAAAAAAAGTATGCTGATGTTAGGATGCAAAGGCTTAAAACACTTGAGTAATATAAAAATTCCAAGACATCTTCATCATTAGGTTTAAAATCATCGCCAAAGCACTTGCCCAATGCCTCTCTATCTTATGTAGTTACAAATTGGCTAAGTCTTCATATCAACGTCTCTGAAGTGATAACTTCATCCCCATAAAGATACAAGGCCACAAAAAGATGTAACAAATTTACTAGGCAGTAATTAGCCCATTGGTAACCATATAGCAGAACCTAGGCAATGGCTTCCCACTATAGTTTCTGCATGTCATGCTCAATAAATGGGACTTTTTAATTGTTTCCAATCATCAGTGATGTGAAGCACTTTTGCCAAAGGCATGCTAAAACATTTAGAAGAACCATGTTGCCTTCTCCCTTCTCTTCTCTACCAGCAATGGTTATGTTTAGGTTATGGTGCTTCTAGGAATGCAGAAGGAGGGGGGAACAAAACATTTGTTAACACTTATCCTCAAACTGCGACGGGTGATTTTTTAATAAATTGTTTCACTACAATATCAATCTCCTATGTAGAAAGCTTAACGGCCGATGATAAGGCATCACCCAAAGGCTGGTTTTCTTTTACAACGGAGTCGGAGTCGGAGTCGACTCCGATATTCAGTTTTCACTCGAACAGAAATGCTCTTACCACTTCGACTCCGTCATTAGTGAAAACCAGCCTCAAACAAATGGAGAAAAGGATATCCCGAAACGATTATTTCTTTTTTTCCATAGTTTAGTAATAAACTGTGGGCAAGGACCGGAAGAGCATTTGCAATAAAATTCATCCAAGGTCAAACTTAGTGTAATCCATCGAGGAACATCTACATTTCGTTAGTTTCCAATCAATTTGGCCATTTGTTAAATAAAAATATTATTTACATTCAATTGTACGGATATTTGAATAAGAAAAAAAAAGTGGAAAGCTAAATGCAAAAGACAATCTCTATGAAGAAAAGAACTTTTTGTGTATTTATGATTGCTAGATTATTTCTCTTTTCTTCTCACGAACGCCATTTTTTCCTTTTTCATATTGGAGGGTAGGCGAAAATTTGCAAAATACACAAAAGTTGAAACCCAACGACAAAGCTGGAAGGGAAGAGACTTACAGAAATCTTGGCATTGTCCATCAAAATTCAAGCGATTATCATAAGGCAGTCGAGAACCATGAGCGTCATCTACAAGTTGCAAAACAAGTGGGAGACAAAGCTGAAGAAGGACGGGCTTATGGAAATCTTGGCAATGCCTATCAGATGTTAGGCAATTTTCATAAGGCTATCAGTTACCACGAGCGTCATCTACAAATTTCAAAAGAAGGGGGAGACAAAGCTGGAGAAGGACGGGCTTATGGAAATCTTGGCAATGCCTATCAGATGTTAGGCGATTTTCATAAGGCTATCAGTTACCACGAGTGTCATCTACAAATTGCAAAAAAAGAAGTGGGAGACAAAGCTGGAGAAGGAGGGGCTTATGGAAATCTTGGCAATGCCTATCATACCTTAGGCGATTTTCATAAGGCTATCAGTTACAACGAGCGTCGTCTACAAATTGCAAAAGAAGTGGGAGACAAAGCTGGAGAAGGAGGGGCTTATGGAAATCTTGGCAATGCCTATCAGATGTTAGGCGATTTTCATAAGGCTATCAGTTACCACGAGCGTCATCTACAAATTGCAAAAAAAGAAATGGGAGACAAAGCTGGAGAAGGACGGGCTTATGGAAATCTTGGCAATGCCTATCATAGCTTAGGCGATTTTCATAAGGCTATCAGTTACCACGAGCGTCGACTACAAATTGCAAAAGAAGTGGGAGACAAAGCTGGAGAAGGACGGGCTTATGGAAATCTTGGCAATGCCTATCATAGCTTAGGCGATTTTCATAAGGCTATCAGTTACCACGAGCGTCGTCTACAAATTGCAAAAGAAGTGGGAGACAAAGCTGGAGAAGGACGGGCTTATGGAAATCTTGGCAATGCCTATCATAGCTTATGCGATTTTCATAAGGTTATCAGTTACCACGAGCGTCATCTACAAATTGCAAAAGAAGTGGGAGACAAAGCTGGAGAAGGACGGGCTTATGGAAATCTTGGCAATGCCTATCATAGCTTATGCGATTTTCATAAGGTTATCAGTTACCACGAGCGTCATCTACAAATTGCAAAAGAAGTGGGAGACAAAGCTGGAGAAGGACGGGCTTATGGAAATCTTGGCAATGCCTATCGGAAGTTAGGCGATTTTCATAAGGCTATCAGTTACCACGAGCGTCATCTACAAATTGCAAAAGAAGTGGGAGACAAAGCTGGAGAAGGACGGGCTTATGGAAATCTTGGCAATGGCTATCATAGCTTAGGCGATTTTTATAAGGCTATCAGTTACCACGAGCGTGATCTACAAATTGCAAAAGAAGTGGGAGACAAAGCTGGAGAAGGACGGGCTTATGGAAATCTTGGCAATGCCTATCGGAAGTTAGGCGATTTTCATAAGGCTATCAGTTACCACGAGCGTCATCTACAAATTGCAAAAGAAGTGGGAGACAAAGCTGGAGAAGGATGGGCTTATGGAAATCTTGGCAATGCCTATGATAGCTTAGGCGATTTTCATAAGGCTATCAGTTACCACGAGCGTCATCTACAAATTGCAAAAGAAGTGGGAGACAAAGCTGGAGAAGGACGGGCTTATGGAAATCTTGGCAATGCCTATCAGAAGTTAGGCGATTTTCATAAGGCTATCAGTTACCACGAGCGTGATCTACAAATTGCAAAAGAAGTGGGAGACAAAGCTGGAGAAGGACGGGCTTATGGAAATCTTGGCAATGCCTATCATAGCTTAGGCGATTTTCATAAGGCTATCAGTTACCACGAGCGTCATCTACAAATTGCAAAAGAAGTGGGAGACAAAGCTGGAGAAGGACATGCTTATGGAAATCTTGGCAATGCCTATCATAGCTTAGGCGATTTTCATAAGGCTATCAGTTACCACGAGCGTCATCTACAAATTGCAAAAGAAGTGGGAGACAAAGCTGGAGAAGGACAGGCTTATGGAAATCTTGGCAATGCCTATCATAGCTTCGGCGATTTTCATAAGGCTATCAGTTACCACGAGCGTCATCTACAAATTGCAAAAGAAGTGGGAGACAAAGCTGGAGAAGGAGGGGCTTATGGAAATCTTGGCAATGCCTATGATAGCTTAGGCGATTTTCATAAGGCTATCAGTTACCACGAGCGTCATCTACAAAAAGCAAAAGAAGTGGGGGATAAAGCTGGAGAGAGACGGGCTTATGGAAGTCTTGGCAATGCCTTTCATAGCTTAGGCAACTTTCCTAAGGCAATCGAGTACCGTGAGCGTCATCTACAAATTGCAAAAGAAGTGGGGGACATGGCTGGAGAAGGAGAGTCATACGGTAATCTTATGTTATACTCTTAATCAATGCATATCCGAGCTTTCGCGATTTTCATGACTCCAGCCTAAAATTGTCCTGGCAAAATGAAAGGACAAAAGTTTGTTTGAGTGTTACATCTACATTATAAATTTCAAAGTTGAAAATTCTGTTACTGCTCGAGCTAGTCTGCCAAAGGATTCCACCTCCAATTTCTAGGATTTTTCAAAGCTGTTTTAAAATTTTAGAATCCCAGAGTTTTGCGACAAAAGAGAATTTTTGCCTCTGAAGTAACCTGATTTCAGTTCAGCTACACGCTGTTCGTAGCTTTTGCGATAATTAATCGACAAGTTTATCACGGTCTTACTTATTTAATTAATTTTGTCCAGATTTTACTTGGGACAAATTTGTCGGCAATGTGTTTCACGATTTGTCGGCCTTGGCCAAAATTTGTCAAAATTTAGTGATGACGAAAAAATCGTTTTAAATAAACAACTTTTTTTGTTAGTGCGGAAAGACCCCATGTTGAACAATTTTGGTTGAACAGATATTGGGAATTAAGTGGTAGTAAATGTCCGTTATATTGCATACTGAAACCAAACACCTCAAAATAATAATTTCCCCAGCCAAAGAGGAGGATGAGGTACCTTATTACGCCGACAGGAAAGATTTGGCAGATATAGAAGATGCAACAGTAGACACTGAAGACAATGAAAAGACTTTGATCAAAAGGTATGGGTTTTTCTGCAATGACTCAGTTTTTTGCCTTTCCCATGTTTTTTTTTTCTCATGGATGCACAGACCATTGTAAAGAGCAGGGTTGGAGTTGCTAGGAGGTGTTAACTAATGGCAACTTTTGACAAAGTGCTCTGAATAAAGAACAACCCTCCGGACCTCTTTATAAATGACAGTTACTTTCTTTTATTTTATTTTCTTTTTAATCTTTAGTTAATAAAGTTCATGCTTAGTAACTGTAATGCTATTAAAAATTTATTACATTCGTGCTCAAATCACTGGTGATCCTTGCAATCTGATTGGTTCTCATTGGCACGATTTATTGATAAAATGCACTATTTTTTGCTCTAAAGTGCATCGATTTCCCAGCTAATGAGAAAGCTCCACGAAAGTACAGCAACAAATTAGATTTAACCGATTGTTTTAGGAAATCAATCAAATTGCAGAAAAAAAGAACGACAACTTTTATAACATTTTACACACCAGCTCAGTACTGGATAAATAACATATATGTATTTGTACCGGCTTTAAAAAGATCTTTATTCATTTAGCAACTGAATTTGGAAATTTAAAATAAATGTAATGAAGTGGTAATTGAACTTTTGCCATGCACTTTTGGTCTGAAATCATACTGGTGATTTCAAGTCTAATGCTGCTGCACAACCCTTTGATTCAGATGTCACGCGTATGATTTCAGAAGATAGTTTACTCCACCCAGTTCAATTACCATGTTCTACAGGTATTCAACATTTTTTTTCAGTGTTTCCATCAATAAAGGGGTATTTAATTATTATCAAAAATGATAGTGAATCATTTAAATAAATGTTTTGATTTATGATTATAACTTGAGGCTATTTGAGTCAAGGAAAAGCAAACTAATGGAAAAGAAAAGAAAAATAAAGAAAAATAACATTTATTAGATCTAGTTTTGAAATTAAGTGTCAATATCTAAATGGGTTTTTCAAACTGCCAGTTTGCCACTTGCATTTTAAATACCTTTGTCATTGCTTACTCCACTTGGGAAAAATATCTTAAAATGCTGGATAATTAATTTCCTTTGTATTTCAGAGGAAAAATCGGAGGTAAGGAAGACTCATGGCACCTGAGGGAAGCTGGTGCCTCCATCAAACTTTGCAGTGGAGCTGTACAACAACCTGTGCCATTTGCATGTAGATGCTTATTGTGGAACCCCAGGACCCTCTTCCCCTCCACTGCCAGTGATGAGATATTGGTTAGCAGTGTTATTGAAATATCTCATGATGGCCCACCAGATCTGGATTACAAGAAAAGTTTTGAAGGAATAAGTTTTACTGTATCTTTGATGCACAATGCCCCATATTTGGAGGGGTATGAGGTGGTTATCAAGCAACTGACTGTCAAAGAGAACAATGAATGGAAGGAATTAAAGACACACAATACTTGGCATGGATCAGGTAACGTTATGTTTTTATTAAATACAGCTGTGAATAACTTAATAATAACTTAATGAATGATCATGATATTCCTAGGTTCCCTTTTTCACTGGCATCAATGTCAGCATTTGAGAAATGTGCAGCTCCCCCTCTCCTAACCCAAAATTAAACCCAACTGGTAACCCGAACTTATCAGTTGACTTAAGGGAGAAGGAGTAGGTGTGCAATGACTTAGATGCGGACATCTATCCCTGCAATGCATGACCTGCTGCACTCATAATGTCAAAGTAGACTTCTTACTTCTTCATAGGCATTTCAAATCCAACTTTAGAACTTTTTTTTCGTTTACCCTTTAGGTGTATCCAAGCAGTACGTGTAATTATTGCACAAATGTTACATGAAGTCTCCAATGCATTTTAATCACTATAATATAAATTTTCCTCAATAACCATGTTGTTGCAAATTAAACTTTATTCTTTGAAGCATAAATATCATAATAACATCTGTTGGGGGTAACTTTATTGTTTGAAGACTTCAAAACACAGCTGAAGGATGCATTTCCAATCATTTATTTTTATATGCAGAAACTTCAACAGTTCCCAAGTGGCTTTTCCCATTTGCACAAGCTGTTTGTACAAAATCAGCAGTTTCTTCATTTGCTGCAGTCTGGCGTCCTAAGTCTTTCACCTTTTCAAGAGGTACTGCAGGAGGCCCGGAATTGACCTGTATTGTGCCTGACCTTCCTGATGTCAGTGTCCAAATTCCTCAGAGTTGTGTTCCTGTTTATCAAGATTTCTGTGTGACAATCAAGGTGCATGGCACTATAAAATTATATACATGCATGAGTCCTGCAATTTTTTTATTTTCCAGTTTTGAAAGTCATAGGATTGGCGTGAGGGGATTGTCAAAAGCAAGGAGATAAAACAAAGGTGTTGCAATAGTATAACCTGTACCCTCAGTTACTTGTCATACACTCCATGAACTTAGTGGCAATATTCATGGAAAGAGAGATATTAATTAACAACTTTAAGCTAAAATAGAGGACAGTTGGGCTTGTGCTTGCATGTGTGTGAAGATACATGTGACAAAGTTATAATCAGCAGTTTTGGTAACTTCGAATTATTTGTGGTACTACTGTCCCCTGTGTACTCATGGATCCTGGGCATTCCCTTTTTAAAACTAGGTTTTAGAAAACTCATTCTAAGCAACAAACAGACTTTTGCTTCGATATAAATGTCAAATTGAAGTCATTCCTGTCAGGTAAATTGGTTTGTATTGGTTTGTAATTAATGCAATTAGTGGATGAAGTTATGTATGATATCATGATGAATTAGCAAAACCAAGGTCTGAGTTATCTACGTAAGCCGAAGACAACACAGACATAAGATTTGGTGAGTTATGACATCATGCAAAAACCAAATTAAATTATTGTTTTATTATACATCTTTTAAACAAATTACGAAAGAAGACATCTCTTCAAATTTGCAAAAGTTTAAGAATACTTCACAGACAGTCAGGGCTTGGAAACTAGGCAGAGGTTGAACTCGACATGATAACTGCAATATCTGCGGTAGATATTGGGTTATATGTAAACTTCACTCTTTACTGTATATTGATTGAGTGCTCTTGACCAATCAGACATTTTATATTAAGTCCAGTGTATACATTGTACATAATAATGCTTATATTACTACATAAAACTTTGAAAGGACATTTACATTGTGTACTATAATTTTAGATAATTTAAAAATTTCATCCTGAAATTCACTTTCCACAATGTAAAGCAAATTATCTTTATGCTGGGAGTGGTTTAACATGCCCAACAACTTGTTTTGCTTTTAAATCCAGGTACAAGAATTCCCAAGCAGTGAGCTAAAAGGAGAGGGAGGACTTGTCGGTCCAGTTATTTACATTTCAGGCTCTCAAAATGTTAGTCTCATCGCGCCTGTAACAATAAGGATTCCTCTCGCCTTCCGTAAAGAAAAACAAGAGTTGGCAGAGTTACGTCTCGGTGAACTGAGGATATTACAATGTGAAGCACATGACTGGAAAGACATTACAGATAAATTAGATGAACCGCCACGTCTTGTAGATGGGAAAGTGCAATTTAAAGTTAGGCATTTCTCTGGGTAAGTATTTCTCGTCGGCTTTATTTGAAAAATAATACGCATGACGTAGAGGAAATTCAAACGTATTTTAGTGTACAGTCATACATACCTGGATTTCTTTTAGTTAACTATAGATTCAATAATTGAAATGACCACTCGAGTACGTATATACTCAAGATTACTGTGCAATGGCTGATAATCGTTTCCATTGGATTGCTTGGGCTGTGTTTGATTTTTCCTTTTCTTTTTCGATAGATTCCGTCCAATCAAGTTGATGAGATCACTTTTACAATCTACTTCGGGCTTCACTGAGTTTGTAGGAAAACTTTGCTATAGGTCTAGGCCTCAGCATGCCCGGTTTTTTACGTGCTTGTGTGAGAGCGGTGTTCGTGGACGTTTTAAACTCAAACTTTTTTGCTATTCTCAAAGACTGTATTATGATGTAATACGGAATATATCGGAATGTGTCGTACCCTACAAAGACGAAGGCTGCTCTTCTAAACCAGTCTGTGGAGAGGAGAAAATTTTGGTGTCTCTTTCCGAGGCTATCATACCCCAGGGCACAGATCAGAAAAATGCCCTGCAGTTTGTGAAGTATAATATAATACAATTTATTTCTGGCCCATCAAGTACATATGATTTAATTGAATACTTCTAGGCTACGTCATGCTAGTTTTACAAAGAAATGATTTATTCCTTCCATTGTAAAATTGTACATTGTTCAACTGTCAGTGAACCATTTTCCGCCATGGCTTTTCTAGGTTTCTTATCAATCAATAGGGCCATGGAGATATACATGTTGGTTTTGTTTCGGCTTTATTGTCTTCAAATGCTCGTTTTCAAATATTCAGTAGGGCTCTCGTTAAATGTGTTGTCATTTTCGGTTGTAAGAAAAGATTTCAAAACGTGTGCTTTTCTAGACGAAGACTCGGCTGGTGTACGTTAGGTTTGCCTCATTTAAATTCATTTCATTTTTAACAGATTCCACGAGAACAAAGTTTATTACACAGGTGGTGAAGTTTGCTTAGGAAGTGAGAGTGTTCCAGGAGTGAAGTTTTGCGACCAAAATCAGGAACTTTTGTGCAACATTATCATGGTATTAGCGTCTCAAGTAGGTGACATCTCACGGTTTGTGGATTTGCTAATTAAATGCACTTTTAGCCCAGAGCTAATAAAGTACTGATGCCAACCTTACTACAGTAGATGACAATTAATTAAAAGGATTAGCAATGCTTTAACCACAGGCAGCCCAAGCTCCAGTTGTGAGATGATCATCTTGCGAAATAAGAGTCATGGCGAAAATTTTAGTTTATATTGGAATAATTACGACCGCTCTTAGGAAGTAAAAATACAGTCAAATTCTCAATAAAAATATCTCACCTTACTTCCAAAGTGCATTGCCTGTGGTCAGACCGCTTACTAAGATGAAAAGAAGCCATTTTAGCAAGTTCTCCATTTTTAGGTTTCTTTCTCCTAGGAGTAGTAAAGCTAGTTTCCGAGTAAGATAATGAGGTCATTTAAGGCGGCACGAAACTTATTAAGGACGAATCTGAGGAACGTCGAATAGGTAAAGAAATGTTCTACCCACAGAAAACAGTACATGAACATGCAGGACCTTGCAAATTTTTTATTTTGATTTTGTGGTTACTTCACTTTTCAGTTGCTTTAAAGTCCCTTTCTATGCCTCTGCCTTTTTTCTTAATTAATTTTCCTTTTTCTTATTAATTAGTAATTTTCTTTATTTCCTCATTTCTATTTATCACATACGCACCCGTAATATTGCAAATTTTCCCTCCTCCATTTAGGCTTCTATTCCTGTCACCTCTGACTTTGAAGAAGGAAGTGGTAAGTTGTTGTTTTTGTTGTAGGTTTCGTTGTTGTTCGAATAAATACAATTTACTGGACCATTCATCTTGTTCTAAAATATGTTGTTCAAATAAATACAATTACTTAAGACCAGTCATCTCGTTCTAAAATATGTAAATTCAGAAATGTAGGCTTTATGGGTTTTGAAAATATAGCTTTTAGCGACAAAGCACTTGTTCTCAACGGAAAGTCATAATAACCTGCCTTACTTCATGTGTTAATAAATCGGGCCGTGTCCTCCTCACGCTCAACAGTGATGGCTTATTGTCTCTGTTATGTATCAGTAAACTCAATGCAGACCACGGTGCGTGCGTCCCTCCTTGCAGGGAATTTGATGCTGAAAACGAATAGAACACAAAACGGCTTAGGAAAGACACAAAGAAGTGTAATTCTCCAGAAAATTATTCCGTTGGCTGTATCGTTAAAATAATGGAGTAACTCTGACAGTGATGAATCCTTTGCACCTGCTATTGCTTTTCAAATGAAATCTTGAATCGAATATTTTTCAATATAACTGCCCCCTTCGTCAAATTTGTCAATGCCCATTGTTACTTTTAAGAAAAATCGACAAAACTTACCACTTTAATTTGTGAACGCCGGGTCTTACCCGAATGATCACAGTCCAGGATCACCACATCAACGTTTCCGAACTATCAGCGCCATAAAACTTGCATTAGTTCTCAACCCAGCCATCTAATTGACCCCATTATTCTGCAGGTATCTCCTCCCAAAGTGTGAAACATTCAATTGTAAAGCATCCAAATTCAGAATCATCGTCATACAGCCCTGTTGCAGCTTCTGGGAAGAAGATACCCCAATCTACAGGTAGTACCGAGATTGAAAATGTCGCGATGGATTTTCCTTTTTAATTGTATTTTTTTGAAGTTTACATGTTGTTGTCACGCGTTTATGTATGGTAAAACTTGTTTATGCAGAAAGACTGGCATTATATTTCTTAGACATCCTCTTTACCACTTATATAAGAGAATAAAAAATAATGAATTAAAAGTGGGCTCTATCATTAATCCAACACCCGTGTATCTTGAACAACATTAACCTATTCCAGCATTAACGGCTGGAGACTATAGCTAAGAGACGTTAATGGCCTCCATTTTCAAGATGCTTGTCGGGACATACGCGAAATAAGAGGTCAGAAATAGATAATGAGTCTGGAAAACTTCCTAAGCGTTTTTATCTTTTTTTATGTATGGGTTGGGAATATGGTTCCCCTGGCGCTGCAAATGTATCCTCACTCAAGCTTGACAATCTTTCGGGCAGACGATTCGGTATTAAATGATACCAAAAGGTGAGAAGTCGCCTTTCGCCACAACTGTTCGCTATTCGCTAAAGCCTTGAAACATCCCTTTTCTAATTTTTTATTCTCCTTCCGTTGTTATCCTCAGGTATCTATTTGGTTAAAGATGGTGAACCATCAGATGAGGAGTTGGAATGTCTGTCCAGGGAACTTGCAGGAAAATGGAAGACATTAGGAAGACGCCTGGGATTCAACGAACCTGCAATAGATGACTTTGATCAAGCCAATAAGGAGCTGGCAGAGAAGGCTTACAAAATGTTAATGGCTTGGAAACAAAAAGGAGGCTGCGAAGCTACTTACAAAGTTTTGTACGATACCTTGTGTCACAAATTGGTGGAATGTAAACGTCTAGCAGAGCAGTATTGTTGCAATGAGATTGTAGGAAATGACTCTCCTTAGTCATATACGATAGAGACTGAGTCGTTTCTGTATTACGTCAAATATCTTTGTGAGTACTCTAAAGAGCGTCTGTGTCGAGCATTCGCGCTTAGTAAGTCGTTCGTCTTCCTTGCGATTCAAGATAGGGGAAAGATTATCTCTAAAAAAAAAACATATTTACCCGTATTTTTGCACTCGAGAACCACTAGCTAAAGAATACTAAAGTCGGAATTCACTCAGACGTCCAGAACGACAGAGCTGAATAACGTCTGCGCATGCGCTACGCTTTGGCGCGGATTTTGAGTCGTTTGCACGTTGGATGTGCTATGCTATAGATTCTAGGCGTTTTTTTACAGAATAACTTCCAGAATAACTCCCAAAAACTTTGTAAACCCCTTAGATATTTTTAGAATTTAATTTTCTTCTTTAAAACACTGGAAATAGGAAAATGCCTTCAACGACAACAAAATGCCTTGGTTTTAAATGCCAGCCCTATTTTTCGCCGCAAATTTCGCTGAATTTTAACCTCGAGCGCTTGAGCCCGTGTTATTGACCGTATAACTGTGATGTCACATTTCGTTATTTAGCTCTGTCGTCCAGAACATGTGAAGCACATTACTACCCTCAAGCATCTTATTTCATACTTCACAGCTTGAAATTAGAATGTATTTTCTCCTTATTATTCTCTGTGCATTTCCCAAGGAACAGACATAGAGAATTGGTTTAACAGTTAAGAGCTTCTTAAGTTAGTGATCAGTTACTATATTCTTGTGTTCTTAATTTTTGATTTAGGTTGACACTGTAAGAAAAATTAGATGCTAGACACTATTTGAGTTGAATTAATCGTTTGTGGTTAGCTTGAATTAACAGCGTAATTTTTTACAGAGTGAGATTCCCCTTGTCTCAGTGTGGTGGATAAGTATAAAACGTGTAACGGCCTTAGATTATAAAATTTGTAGATGCTGAGCTACCTTTTTGTTCTTAAAAAGTGTGAAAGTTCAGCAAAAATCAAATACAAAATGTCTCTTTCTCAGGCTTAACTCCCATGATTCTTTATGGTTTATAGAGGTTTCGCCCCATTGAAAGTTCAACAACAAGTTCACCTCCGCTTCGACGAGTGTTCCCTGACAAATATAATATAGATTTATATAGCCAACCCTGAAAGCGGAGTTCCAGTCAGTTTATTTTCCAGCCCTTCAACTTCTAAAAATTCCTATGCACTGGCTCTCGAAGAGTTAACGAGATGTGGAACGGAAGGAAGATATTCTCACAACTTGCAAAGTGATCAACATATCAACATGCGTGCTAGTCAGCGGTATTTTCAAGCAGCTGAAGACTTTCGTTGACGTTCCTTATTGTTTGAACGGATTGTCAAGAATATAGAATGTTTTCTTCCCTAGATGTCTGTATCGGTTGAAATGATATTTTATTACCCGTGTTTGTTAATTTTGGTTTAGACAGAATGAAACGACGTTAAACGACTTCGAGTTAAGATTTAGATATCACCGGTCCATTAAAGGGTTTACACGCGGGATCAGTAGTCACTGAAACAATGTGCCAGAATCGTACTTAGCACCTCTTATACCTTTTCCTGATGCGCCATTTATGACTGTTTACTTCAAAGGTTTTTCTCTAAACTGTCAAACTACTCTGATAAGCGTAGAAAATTAGAAAGAAAAGTCACATTTCAACTCGAGTCGATGTTTAAATTCTCTTCTTTCAACTGCTCTAGCTCTGGCTGGAAAGACCGATGCTGTAATTGCATATCAATTTACATGTCTTTAAACCAACTATCCTTTATCCTGGCAACCCTAGCCACTGAAATTCTAAATTTGTCTGTCATCTGGTTCTTACGCTGCGAAAGTTAGATTTCAATGAAGACAGGCTAGAGCTAGAATATCTTTGTGCATAAAAGAAACTAATCCAAAGATCAATCAAGTTTTATATTTAGTTTTAAAGTTGAGTCGATGTTGTTATTTACCCATGAAAGAGATTCTGATATGGTAGCCTCTATGAAATTCTGTCCTGGAAACTGGAGTTGTGGCAACATCACGGTTACCATGAAAAACAACAATACATTTTATTGATCTGAAAAAGTATTCATTTGACCATCAACTAAGACTTTCACTGGTTCACTCTGACAAAATTTTAACATAAGAGGTTTTAAAAGGCTTGAGTATTTGTTAAAATTGGCCAACTTGATGCAACAACTCAAGATATAAATTGAATGCACACTTTTTTTTAACATTTTTTCATTAATGCAGTTACCTGCTGGCAAAACATTATGATATATTTCAACCCAACCATTTTCTTATGAACACCATTATCAAATAATTATGCAGGTACCCTGGCTAAATAGAAAATGTGTAGTATATACAAAATGTTTTAAATGCCACATTTAAACTAAGCGAACGACATTGAGAAACGTGTATAAGGGAACAGGGTCGCTTATTTCTGTCATTCATTTGCTTCTCACACCTGTTGCGGACTGGTTCATGAGGCTGGGCTGTCAGGGCGAGCAAGCCATTAGATTTAAGGGAAATGTTAATTAGGAAAGTGATTATTTTAGAGCCTGGAAAATATCATTGTGTAAAGCCATACAGGTACTAGCAAACTCATTCTTATAAACTAGTACGAGGAAGGATACAACATTTTACTTCATAGATTTGATTCACAGGCTGTGCACAAAAATTTAATTGGGCTATTAGAACTAAAATCCCTAAGGAATGATAAAACGTAGCCGGGTTAACACTGAAGTCGCCTCTAGCGCTCAAGTCGTTGTTTTCAAATGTCGGTTTTTTTTGCGAATACAACGTGTATGGTATAAAGACAATGGCTCCGAGAAGCCGAATTAAGTACAAAGATAATTGATTGAAAATGATTGAGATCGTTGCAAAGATGCTTGCAGCAAGGATGTGTTATTTCCAGAAATAGAAGAAAAGGTCAGAGTTGCCCCAGATGGCCAATACTGAGACAGGCTTAACCATGGCAAGAAATCGAGGTCAGTCAGCGGCCGATGTCACGGACGCAACACGAGCTGCGTTTCACCTTACTGCGTCTGCGCACTAAAATCAAACATCAAAAGATGTCGGAAATTACCTTTTACAAAGCCATTGCCATAGGTGTGATTTCTATCATTTTTCTGTGTCTTGATAAAATCATACCACAATTTCAGCAAAGGGTAGGGTACGTCCACAACTAAGATGATATTCCTTGTCACTTTCAATCCCCAACTTCCATTTTAAAAATGAATCAAAGGGAGGTGTATCAGACATTTTGCAGCGCTGATAACTTCTTTATTATTTTCTTTCCGAGATATTGCTTGAGAAGCTGTTAAAATCTTGTCCAAGTAAGAAGCTTACTTTTTTGTTTTTCAAGTCAAATTATTTTCGCGCCAATGCTGCAATCTATGCCAATCTTTGAGCCTTCAGTAGCTGCCCTGTAGCGGTATTGTCCATAACAGGCTAGGTTACTATGTTTTTACAAAATGGCGATCGAAGAGTACTTTGAAATGTTTTCAGATCTTATAATTTTAGTTTTTGACTCAACGTCTCTACTGGGAACAAGACCCATGAGAAAAAAATTTTTTTGGACTTTTGGAAGTCGCTTGGCAGCGTGCATTCACACTTTTATGACTTCAAATAGCCTTCAATTAGAAGGTCGGCTTTCGAAGAGATCGAACAGACCTGGGCAATTGTGGCTGCAGGAGAAGCTTTAGCTGACCAACATAAGCCATTTTAAGACACTTAGGGCACCAAAAAGGTTTAAAGTTTCTTCGACTGGGGCAGATCGTAGCGAAATCGTAAGAGTTTGAGAACGGAGGTGAGTGATCTGGACACTCTTCTAATACATTTCAATTACACGCCCTGAAGTATATGTACGTTTTGACAAAGTCAGCTTCAAGATTGTCCAAGACTGGGTTGTTCAAATGCCGGTACACGTTGCTGCTAGGGGTTGTAGCTAGGGATTGTTCCAGTTTATGCTTACATTTCTTTTTTGAGCAATACTCGTATTAATCTTAATCGTGACAAATTACTCAACAGGAAAGTTATTTTGAACCTAGAATGAAAAAATGACATCTAAGGCACGTAAGGTTTGGTTTGTTTCTTTATAACCCTTTAACCCCCAAGATCTGATTGTTAAATCTCCCCTCTAGCTGCTACACATTATCTTGTAAATTAGTTGTAAGAATTTGTTGTTAAATCAGCATAACAACTTTTCCCTGATAAGCTCTAGGATTCTTGTTACCTGTTTGCTGGATAATGTGAGGATATTATCAGGAGAAGTTTCATGTTAATCACTTCTGGGAGTTAAATGGCTAATTAAGCTTATATAATGTGAAGGATTTACATATGTTTTTCTCCATGGAAAAATAGCAGTTACATGTAGTTGCTGCTTTAAATGAATTCTTCAGGACAAATTTATCTTCAGGTTTTTTTTATTTATTGTTTTTCTTGTTTTGCTTTATTTTGTTTCAATTTACCCTTCAGCATAGTGCAACTTGTGGTTAAGTTAATTAAGTGCAGAATGGATTCTTTGGCTCACCACTGAAATGAAACAAAAAAAGTTTAGTCAAAGTCATATTTTATTTTTGATGACAACTTATTAAATGGTCGCAGTGGGATAAAGGAGTGAAAAGAGTAACACTAAAGAGTAGTCACATGTCAGCTGTTAAAGCACTATGGTGGTGTGATCTCTGAGAAGATTTGTTTGCCACTGCACTTTAGGATTACAGAGAGTAACTTAACTGTTTAATATGTGTCTTCTTCTAAAATTTTTCCCCCTTATGTGACTTAATTAAAAGAAAGAAGGAAACTTTTAAGAAATGAATGAAATGCTTTCTTGCTGCCAAAAATCACATTGACATAATTTATTTTAAATTCATATAGTTTTTTCTTTCCAGTAAATTTTAATTTTAAATTTTCAGTTTTAGCTAGGGGATATTCTGTCATGTGATGGGCCTAGACCAATTGCCCACAGGCAAATAATTGTATTTGTTGGATTATAATGGAATTTACTGATCATGAGTAATTTTTTGTAACAGTAAGGTAGCTGATGTATTGTAAATGTAATGTGTGGTTTTGTAATTAATATTTTAAAATATGAAAAAGAAGGAAAAAAAAAGAGAAAAAGAAAGAAACCAACTTTAGCCACAGCACTGCAAAATACAAGACACCAAATTGCCATTTTTGTCTTTGATTGGTTGATTTTAGTATTTTAGCCAATCACAGACCAGGGTCATGGAAAGCCTGGAAATATTAGACTGTTTTTAGGCTCAATCAATGTTATAAATAGCACTGTGTATGACAAGTAAAAATATTATTATAGTGTTCAAATCTGTCCCAAATTGTCTCCTCTTAGCCAATTACCTGAAATCTTGATCCTTTTACTTCTGGGATCTGAGAGTTGACTCACTCAACTGAAAACCTGACATGGTTTGTTTTTAATATTTCTGAGAGTATGCTTGAGATTGTTTTAATGGTGAACCAAAATTTTTCAAGTTGTTTTAGATATTTTATTTCCTTAATGGTTTTTATTTATAATTTTTTTTCAGGCCCTTTTTTATGGATTCTGTCAGTGTCCCAGAAAGACAACATTACCAAACATGCCGGTGATAAGGAGTTTTGAGCTCTTAAAGCCTGTAGAAGACAAGCAGTAAGTTTCCTGGTAGACTGACCAGGCTCTCTTTTCTTTCTGTGTTTAATTAGCTTTGATACCATGTTAGATTTCAAACCACAAACTCAATTATTGTCACAACAAGATAGTCAAGGGGGGGGAGGGGGGGGGGGCACAAAAGTGTCCTGTCAGGGTTGGTGGAGATTTCATGTTGCTTGACAGTAGTATATCTTGTACTCGGTGACAGATGTTTAGAATAATTCTTGCTATCAAGAGACAAAGCACAATTTAATTACAGGACTTGATTGACTTCTGTTCTGATTATCATCTAGCAACAACCAATTACATTTAATTTACTAGCATAAATTCCCATGATAAATCAAGCATTCTTTTCCGGGTGATAAAAGTAGCTCTTGCACATCTGTTGTACTGAGTGAATACTATAGCAAAAGTGAGCCAAGTGATTAAATACTTAGACAAACAACTCTACTGATTGTTTCTTAAGTGTAGTTTAGTAAAGCTAAGTGAACAGGGTTAAGTTCTCAACAGAGAGAGGGGTGATAGAAAAAGGAAGCCTTGGTTTTTCAATGCAATACATTCTTTGCCATACCTGTCCATAGTTTGTTTGAGTTCAAAATTTGTTCATGAGCTTAAACATATTAGGTACTTAATGACTGGCTTTGAGGGAAACAGTGAGTTTTCTTTTCCCAAGACTCTCAACTGTTCCTTGAGCTGAGGCCAAAGGGGAAAATGAGGGTCAAATAAAAAATGGTTTTTGATTTGGGAGGTATAACATTCCCAATTTTAATTGACAGTCATTTTCAAAAATTAAGGACTCGAGATAAATAGAGACTACAGCAAGTCACTTAGACATAGGACTGTTGTGCTTTTTTTTACTTCAATTCAAATACTACCTTTAAAATAATCTAATGATAATCATTATATACTGAAACAAAATGTTTCATTCCTGATTGGTCTATTGTGAATTAATTTAAAAATAACTTTTTAAGTCACTTAATAAGTTACAGGTTTTCCATACTACACACAACAGGCTTGAAATTAAAGCTCTTTAAGATAACTAAACAATGCTAAACTTTTTCATAGTTTAAAAAAAGACATTTAAATTTGATGTGTCCATAAAATTTGATGTGATTATTCTAATGAATGATCAAATCAAACAATATAATTATCTTAAGGCATTTTCCAACTGGTTAAAAACGTTTTGAGAAATGTGCACCAGGAATGTACAAATAGCAGTATTTGTAAGAGATTTTGTTTAGAACATATCATACATAAAAATGCATAAACAGCTCTTGCATGTCATAATTTATGGTTACTCATTTTGTTAGGAAAGGTTTCCAAAAGGCATTGCCATGGCTTGTGCAGTTACCAAAGCTTTCTAAACATCACTCATGACTTTGAATTAAGAAATGTACTTGAGCTCATGGGATTCTCCTTAAAAATACATGTGAGATTAAATTAGATTCATAGAATTGACCAATAGAAAAAGAGAAATGAAATTCATCATGCTTGGAAGATGATGCTCATGTAACTGTTATGCTGTTATACACATTTCCCATCTGTGCCCTGTGCTCACATGTGTAAATTCCTGCAAGAACACACTGTCAGCCAAGGAAATCGCAGAAGCACAATGATATTATAGAATCTTTAATAAACATGTATACACATGCATTCTCTATTGTCTATTGTAACCTTTTACACTCTAACATCAAACTGAATATAAATGCATATTCTCCATTCTTTTCTCTACACATCTCTTAATGTCCTGACAAGGAGAATTTGTTCAGCAATCAAGAGCTTGTTTGTTAGCAATAATTTCCTCTATTCTAATGACCTTAGTGTCTAATTTAGGGATAATAATGCAAAGAGAAATCAGTTGCTTGTCACCATTTGGGGTGTAAGGCTTAGAGAAAGTTAATCTCCAAACAATAGAAAACCTGGTGTGCCTGTCCTTTTGTTTGCTCTGCTACAAGATGTTAGTAAAACAGGGATTCTAATCAGTAAAAAAAATTATCATGTACTAAATATTTTGTCTCTCTGAAGTTTGCCCTCTTGTGTGATGATGTATTTTTGTTGCTGGCAAAGAAAACCAAAGTGTAGAGAGTTGTAAAGAGAGAATAACTGCACTTGTTGCAGTAAAATTTAGAAAGATGTCACAGGGAAACCACTCTCTTTTTGTCTGGGATAAAAAAAGTTTTAAGGAGACATTTAGGCTTGTGGAAACCTAAACATAATGCAATAGAAGACCCTGTGCTCATGATGAATGCCAAGTTTTTTGTTTGTTTGTTTTTTAATTTGCTTTGTTTTTTTTTCAGGTAACTGGAAGAGCTAACATCATTGTAGAATTGATGCAAAAGCAAATTATGGTTAATATGAAACATGTGGGAATTACTCTGCATGCTAAGTATAAAGCTTATTCTAAAATGGGGACCATTTTATGATTTCTTGGTTAGTCACCCTAGATATGGTATTGTCATTTCCTGTGCACATTTCATTTAAAAAGTGAGATTATATTTCAAAACTGAAGTAGAAGCTAATGTGCTGGGTAGTTGAACTCATGAAGCACAGAAAGATCAGTCATTGAAAAGAATACTGGGCATGTGATAATGAAAAAGTCAAGTTTTATCTTAGTTTGGTGGCTTCTCATTGAACTTTTGAATTCTAATCATGGTGCTTAGTTGTCATCTAAAATCCACCTGTTTAAAATAAACATTTCTGTCTCAGTGTCTTCATCTTTTGTCACTGAGATGTCAAAATTGCTGATCCACTGTGCAATGCTGGTAATGGTTTATTATTTCTTGTTTCTTGTTTCTTGTTATGGCTCTCTTTGCCAAGCTTTTGGAAAAAGCATGGTATGAATTAGAAATACTCATGGCTCATTTCACCTTAGTTTCTGCTTGTAACAGAAAGGAGTACTAAAACCCTACTTACACCACAACACTATAGGAAGCTCAAGCTCATACACTTAGACTGTCTGTTAAAACATAAATACTGTAATCTGCTGCTTATAAGCACTCTCCCCCCCCCCCCCATTTATAAGCCCCCCCCGAGGTTAAAGACCTATCTATCTTTAAAGAAAAAAAACATCCAATTATGAGCCGCCTCCCCCCCCCCCCCCCCCGATTAAAGTATATGAGCCCTTCTAGCTGTTTTTGTTTTTATAATACCAAAGTAGGACCAAGCCTCAGTGCTGTGACTTGGAAATTTTAATGATAGAAGTTCAGTATACAACAGTTTATTTTCAGGTAAATCCTCATATTTCGCCCGCTGGCCCACAGGCGGCCCAAGCTCATGTCTCGAGAAAAAGCAAACGATTAATTCATGAAAGCGTCACACGTTGTGGGACTCGGTGTTAAGTTACGAGAGGAACCGTTGAGAATTTGAACAGTTAATGAGGAATAGTATGGGGAACGAAATATGGTCGATTTACAACGATAAATATTTCGAAATATGAAGATCTTACTCATAAAATCAATAAAACGTATTCACATTTTGTGTGTCAGCTGTGGTTTCCGGCGATTTCTTCCGTTTTAAGCTTGTTTTGCCATCACTTTTATTCCTGTTATAAGACGAAGTGAATAATAGTGATGGCAAAACAAGCACGAGGGGGATGTGGTTGTGAACTCGATTAGATAATTTTTACGGGCTCACAATGTTGCTTAACCCATGACACCCTAAAATCAGTATGCATATTCTTCATACTGCTCTCTAAACATTTTCCACTATACCAACATGGAGAATTTGTCCAACAATCAAGAGCTTCTTTAGTCGGTGATCAGCTCTTTTATTCTGCTGACCTTAATGGAGTGTTTCAGCGTGATATGGTAAGGAGAAATTAGATGCCAGTCACTCTTAGGGGTGAAAGGGTTACAAACCTGAATCAATCTGTAGCTCGTACAACGAAGGGATAAATCAGCAAGGCTGGATTCTATTATTTATTCTCGCACTAAATGTATGTTAAGGTTTTCATGTCTAACTTTTGTTGGTAATTTTTGTGTTGGCAGGATCACTTAGGAGATCTGTGTAAAGCGATCAGAAACAAAGATGCTGATTTGGCTCGGTGCTGGAGTAAAAGTGAACAGTGGTGTACTGTTATACAGCTTAGGCAAGCAGCCAATGGTAAAATGGTTCCCTCGATATCTTTTTTCTCTCTGAGTATTTTCTCTCCCACTCGTTTTTTTCAAAGTTTTGTTTATTGAATTCATCCAACCTCCAAAGAGGGTCCATACGCCGATATTGATTGGTTAAGTTTTTTTTTATTATTAAACTAGTTCAAAAACTATTTTTCCTTTAACAGTACAATTTAAAAAAATTGGGATCAATTTAGGAAAAGTAGATTCCATATTGTTAGTTTCTTTTCCCTTTTACCAATTAAGATATCATATCAGGTATGTGTGCTTACAGTTTATATATTCTATCCCCAGACCCCTCACCAGAGCCACGAGGATCAGGTGACGTCGACACTACACGAGAACACGGGAACTGTGAAATGTGTAGCTTACCTCAACACAGAGAAAAGTGATTAAAAGTTTGTTGGACATTATTATTGATAAAAGTCAAGGTGAAGCTGCAGGACAGACAACAAAGCACAGAATTTAGATAAATGTCCAGTTCGGCTCTGCTGAACATATTTTGGCTTTTTGAGAAGTTCCGCTAAGAACGTTTTTATTTCATCGCCAGCGGAATCGCTAACGGAACCATTGAAAATGCATCCCTACCGCTCTACATCATATTTAACTAAAAAAAATTAAAAAATTTCTGATACCAAGACACGAAACAGCGCGTGCTGAAACCAATGGAGATATTTTTGTCGTTGATCTACTGGTGTGGTGTTTTATATAGTGACTGATAGGGTGTGACAGAGATGTTTTGTGGATGCAAATAAAGCAGGTGTCGTTTCTGAGATTTGCAAGTGTGTGAATTTATTGAATTATGCGCATGATCACTAGGTGTACTTAAAATCTAGAACATGCATATGCTTTACAGTAAATCATGTAAAGATTATCAAATGAAGTCCTTTGAACATTGTCGCATAGGTGTGGTCTCAAGTATTTCCTTGGTTTTTTGCTTCATCATAAAAATACCCAGGAAATCAAACTTCCTTAGATAGGAGGCAGTTTAGGTCACGGTTTAAAAAATGTTAGCGCAAAAACGGATTTTTTTTCCTTTTTTTCTCTTCTTTTGAGTTGAATAGAAAAATGAAATTGATAACAGAATGGTCTATTTATCACTACACCCGACATTGAAAATTTATGTTTAAAACTAATTTTTAGGTGATACCAAGAATTCATGACTGAAGTTATCCCAGTCGCTCGTCTCCAATTAATTTTTAAAAAGGGGTATGCTCCCGATTAAAGTTAATAATTGAAATATAATAGTATTAAAAAAAATAAAAAAAAAGAAAGAACCCGTAGCAATCTGAACTGAGTCTAGTCACGGGTTATCTTGAGTCTCGTCAGTGCCTAAACACAAAATTAATGGAACACATACTCCATCTCAAGGATGCACCAAACTGCTTTAGTTCCCCCTTCCACTACGTTTCCTAGACGGAAAACCTTTACAATTTAATTTGGAAACGAATTTCTTTACGATGTGGCGTGAAAGAAAAAAAAAATGATCCGGTCTATCTTAGGAGTGACCATCGGCTCAAGATTGTGAGGTCCTATGAAAACATTTATTGCGAAACAGTTCCTTTATTTCTTCTTTTTTCGCATCTGTGGTTCCTTTAATTTGAAGTAAATGGTCTTTCAACAACAACAAAAATAGCTATCTTTTTGTTGCGTTTTTCCAAGCGAGCGAAAGCAAACCCAACGGGGAGCGAGGAAAGGAGCGCCTAACGCCGTCTTCCGCTAGCCTGAAATATGCAACAACGACGCCTGTTCTCCAGTTACGTCATCTTACGTCATGGTATCCATGGTTACTGTGGTTCTGGTCACGCGATCCGACAAATTACACGATCAAAGCGTTTGAAAACCATCAGATGCAAACTTTCACAAAGAAACTACGACAAGTGGAGCTAGTACTCTGTGATTAATGCGTTCAGTAGAAATGTAATCTCCATACAAGCGTAAAGATGTGACGGAAACTATTAATAGTGCACAGCAAAAGGTTAGTGTTTCGAAACTGAACTGGAGTGTGAGCTTAATGAATACCCTTCCTTGAAATTGTCCGCGTCATTTTATTGGCGATGAAATCCACTTAAATATGATATTTCATTTTAGTCCACAAATGGACAACCTTTCTCTGGATTTATTTCTTTTTATTTTGATGATTGTTTCGCATGTTGCAGGGAGCTGATAACCAGGCGAAAACGTTATGCTTCCATGACCACAAACTAATACTGCACGTGGGCCTCCGAGTGAGAGCTTCAAGACAACTTTTGGAGGTGAGCGTTTGTGGATTTTATTTTATATTGAGTTTAATTTCAGTTTGGGCACGTTAGACTTTCTGTTAATGACATCGTGTATTAAACACATCATTATAACCTCAAGTAAATCTACGCCGCGCTAGCAAGAATTTTACCTCCTCCAGTTTCTTTCGGAAGGTAGTGATCGGCAGCACACAGGCTGAATTACGCATAGAGCTTCAAAAGGACGTTCTTAAGGGGGAAGAATATTGCTCTGGCTATGTCATTTTCAGGCAGGATAGAGGCCCGCATAAATCTGAAGGGGGGAGGGATCGTTGTTTACATTAGAAACTCATTTAACGCATCGATCATCGATAACTTGTCAACAATTACGGATGCTAATTCCCAACAATTCTGGCTTGAAGTCCAGTGCAGGAAATCAAAATCTTTCCTATTATGCGATGCTTACAGGCCAGACTCCATGTCCATGTCTAGATTCCTGGACGATTTTACTGCCTCTTTTATGGGCTCGCTTCCCCTAGGAATGGAAATTATGGTTACTGGCGACTTAAATGCAGACTTTTTGCTGGCTTTTCTTGTCCTGAGGGCCGAGCTTTGATGGATCTCTGTAATTCACTTAATCTCTCGCAGCTTGTTACACAACCAACAAGGACCACTGATACATCAGTGACGCTAATTGACGTGGTGCTTACAACAAACAAGAGCTTTCTTATTAGCTGCGATGTAAATATTTCTGCAGTTGCTGATCATTGCTTAGTGACGGTCACTTTGAATCTCAAAGCTTCTTGTATTTTCACCAGAAGCTACAAAAACTACAACCCTGAGCTATTCCGAGGCGATTTGATGTGTGTCGCTTTTCACTTTGTTAATATTTTTGACGATCTCGATGATCAAGTTGAGGTATTCAATTATTTATTCCTCGACACGCTGAATGAACACGCACAAATTAAACGCATCAAGATCAAGTCATGCCCGAATCCGTTCATCACAGCTAGATCAAACAATCGATGAAATCCGCGACAGGTGGCAAAAAAAGGCACGTAAAACAAACGACGTTCCAAAACTGGAGCTTTTTAAGTTTTTTAGGCAAGAAGTTAAGCGAGTGATGAGAATCGAAGAGAAGGAAAATGTTCGCTCCGAACTATTGAAGTGCAGCAGAAGCACAAACTCTGTCTGGAAAGTTATAGATCAATGTCTTCCCAACAAAGATTCACCACTGACTACTGTCGAAGATCCTACGGTCCAAGCGAACAGATTTAGCGATTTCTACGTTTCGGTAGGGGTGGCTGCAGCCCCTAAAGCCAAGGCCCTATGCGATCACAATGGCTTCTCGCATGAGTCAGTCGATGCTGCAGACGAACACATTTGAGTTTCATGCTGTGACGGAACGGGGCATTGAAAAGATTGTTAAGCATATCCCATCAAACAAAGCGCCCGGGCTAGATAGAGTGTCCGCTGGAGTGCTTAAAGACATTGTTCCGGCCATCCTACCCTTCATTATCAATCTGATAAATACTTCGTTCGCATCGAA
>NC_142670.1:27037481-27069981 GCF_964200805.1 Pocillopora damicornis | reverse complement strand
GTTGCACCAAAAAACCGCTGACCAGTATACATATCACACTACGGGCTCGCTGATATCGATGGGCGTCCTTTTACTTGCTGGACATAAGAAATATCATATGAATGTTGTGCCGCGTAGCACTGGGAACACAAATGGTGAAACAGAGAATTAACTCTGAAGTGTAAATCCGGAGGTCGTGAAGTGTAAATCCGGAGGTCGTGGGTTCGATTCCCACCGTGGTCAAAAGATTTTTTCTTTGCCTCGTGTGGTTCCCTGTTTCCCTTTATTAGGGCTAACGCCCAATGGGTTATTCATGGGTTTAAATAGCACTTTAATTTACACTTCAGAGTTAACTCTCTGTTTCACCATAAGAAATATCAGCAGTCGAAGTATGGTCCTTTGAGCGGTTTATTGATCGAGTTGGAAAAAATTATTTCCAGCCTAAAGTAGGCTTGTGCTTGGCTGGAAGCTCAATAGGATGGAATCGATTGGTACGTAATCATTAGGACTTTTTGGAAAAGAAATTTACTACAATTGATGATGAACTAGCATGTTATTGTTGATGTTATCGTTCGTGTGAAAGTCCTAAGTACTGATGCACCATTTTAGAGCAGTCTGAATGATTTCGCGGTCACATGTTAATCCAAAAGAAAAGTGTTATCATCAATAGTGTTACTGAAATTTTGCACATCTATGTTATTCAGTGTCAATTGATTTTAATGAAGCATTTGAGTTCGTTTTTAAGAATGACTACCTTGATTTATTCAATTTTGAACCTGGGATATTGCATTTGTAGCCCTCTATGGCTTTACTCCACCTCAGTAATCAGTTCATGTACCATATGACTATAAATGGAAACTGTTGAGCTTTCCTTTTTCATTCATCTATTTATCTATTCATTTTCTCCCCTCACGGCAGGGAGAAGAGAAAATGAAATGTAGACTTGAGATCAACTGTAAAATATATGTTTTCCCAATATTTCGGTTCGGGAACTGATGAACCTGTAATAAGGGGATAAAGGAAAAAAATGAATGGTTTATCAGACCATCAACTGACCATCATGCGTTGAATGTTGTAGCTCAATGCTCTTGCGTGGAAAAAAGGCAACATGTCGAGACCTGTGATCGTGAAATGGAATAATATATGATTGGTCAGTAGATATCTTGCTCTGTAAGTCACTTTATCATATAGCTAGCAGCGCGCGCGGGCAAGATGAAGTGAATCCTGTGTTCTGACTGGCTACCTGAGCGGGAATGATGGGCCTACCCTCACCCGCTTTGGATTCCCCGTATTGACCCCACGCAAGAAAACTTACAAAGTTCGTAACTTTTGGACAATGTCGGCATATACATAGAAAAAAAATAAACGACCCTCTTGGGTTTATTGTGTTGCAAACACAGTTGGCTTTCACTATCGGTTCTCGAAATAAACAAGCCATTCTTGATTCTTATCAAAGCGAGATCTTTTTCTATACAATGAATCCTTTAATGATCAAGCCAAGAGAATACAAACTCTCTTGACCAAGCTTGTTCGGTCAAGATGACTGGATGTTAGCCTCGTTCTTTTTTTACCTTTTTTACGGACCGAGACTTCGTCTCAGCCATAAAAACGCAAAAAAAAAAAAAAAGAACTCGCCCAATATCCAGCCATTTTGACCTCACGCTTGGTCAATAACACTTATGAATATGTTTTATGCAGACCCATACAAATCTGGTAAGGAAAGACAGTACAAAAAATGCACTTACGAGCCCGGAATTTGTCTAACGTATAGGTCAGTGGACTTCCTTTTCCTTGTAATTTGGTTCATGAAGTGTTAACTCCAGCACTGATCACACAAGTATATCGTCAAAATCTGTTACACTTAATTAAGAGTCTGAGCCCATGATATAAAGAGAGCTATTGATCAGCGTTGTCATTGCTTTTCCGTCCGTCAATTTGATGCCAAAAGCACATCAGTATAAGGTTTTGTAGCCAATGCTTCTCAACCTACGTCTTTAGCAAATAAAAAGACCCTGATTAATATCAGCGAGCCCGCAATATGCCATGAATACAGGTCAGAGGATTCTTTGGTGCAATAGCTGTCACTTTAACATCTCAATGTTAGCACAGTTAAACGATTGCATTGGAGGCTTATTACATTTAGGACCTAACGTTATTACATTTAGGGCTTTATTACATTTAGGACCAAATGTTATTACATTTAGGACTTTATTACATTTAGGACAGTTATTACATTTAGGACTTCAACACACGGTAACTCGTGTTAGGCGCCCTCCATCATGGATGAATGACTTTGTGTCCTTTTGGGCTTGAACTGATAAACATCCCATGCAGATCTATGTAGTTCCCCTGAACGAAAAAGGATAGTTGTCGTGACGACATAGAATTTATCGGTGATGAACATTGAATTAATATGTTTTGCTTTGATGTTTATCAATGGCATCGATAGGAATATTTTTAAAAAAATCGGCCTCGGTTGATAATGTATTTTGAATTGACGTATGGCAAATTTTGGTTGGACGGCGACTTCTTTGTTCGAAATATGGACGCCAGCGTGGAGCTTCGTCATTACAAGTCTCTTTTTTACAAAGGAAATTTTTCTTTTCTCTACAGAATGGTCCTCTTTCTTTCTTCTTTGGGCCTATTTTTCTTTTTTTTTTTCTTTTTTTTTTTTTTTTTTACCAAGGACTTTTTTCCGCTCTTGATTTTTCCGTGAGCGAAGATTTTTCCATAAGCAAAGAACTTCTACGAGTGAATTTTTAAAGTGCGCGATGTAAACAAAATATGGAATTACATGTAAATGAAAATCGAGCCTCAACGTGAGCGGTTGCCGCGAAACTTCCCCATAGGATTCGCCCAGGTCCGAGATTGACACCTTCCTAATTTATTAACTTTCATCTGAAAATACGTTTTTCTAAATAAATCAGTTGCTTTTAAAGATTTCGGAATTTTTTTATGGAAACGTTATGTTGAATGTTTGAATTCGGTTTAGTCAAATAAAGCAAAAATCGATTTTTTCGACCTTTGAAGGTGGAAATACCCTCTGCCCCCGGTCGCTCGCAGCTAAGTATTTTCCCTTTTTCCGTGAGATGCCAATGGCAAACCATGGTGAAAACCCAGCTGGGTTTCGTTTTCGTTGCATGGACAAAATGCAAAGCTAGCCAATAGGAATACGTAAAATCTTATCGATTTTCATCTTATGTAAACATTGGCGGCTAGATTGATCAGAAGCTGACGAAAATAATTTTCGGACATAAGAAAACTTATGAAAATCATTTCCGCATATCTATAATTTCACTCAGTCAAAAAAACTGGCGGTCATATTAAGTAGGTTCGGAGGTGTTTTGGTTCCGAGGCAGAAAACTTGTCAAATACAAGGTGGAAAAAACCGTGTGAACAAAGACAATTGCGTTACAATGCATATATTTATTGAGCTATTAAGAGGCGATAAGTGACATAGGATTGGAGAATGGTGGAATTTGGGTTGTGCAGGCGAGGAAAGATTTGGATTCCAGCGGCTAAATTTAACGAATTCTGCAAACGTAAATTTGATAAACGTAGGTTACTATTTTTTGCTGTTTTCGTCGACTGTATATAGGTTAATTATTCTGTGGAGTTGGATGATTATCATAATTGTGGATCTCTTTGTGATTTTCCGGAACCTTGGCTTTTGAAATAAGAGCAACTTAGCATTGCAGTAAGATCTGTAACTACAAGTTCACAAGTAATATTTTCTTTTGTGTTCTTTTTTAGGTATGGAAGTTCCTCGAGGCAAGGCAGATCGAGATCGTGAACAAGACAGCTCTCCAGGTTTGAAAACACTGAATATGAACATTAGCACTATTCTACAATGAAATCTTTCATGCTTAGAGTAGAGCTACTACATATTTCCGAGTTTACTGTAAATATTGATCATGACCTAAATTTCGTTTGAAAGTAAAATTAGTACAACGACATGAAGATGGAGAAAAAAGAACCTTAATCATGCTGCAAATGTTGCGTGGCTTTCAGAGATGTTAGTTAAAGTCTCACCGGAATAAACTGAGGGTTAGTCTGCCATCTTTAGGTAGATACTTTCACCTCATTTTGCTTAAAGTGATGCATCCTTAGCCAGTGACAGGGTTATACCACATTCGAAAAAAAGCTTAAACATGTTTCAAAGCTGTTTTGTCAAACACAGTTTAAAATATTCAGTTTCTTCAGAGGAGCTGCTTAAGCCAATGTTTCTGATTTCCAATCAGTTAAGCCCGGTCCAAACGAAGTTTATTTTGCGACACAAACTTTCTCTGTTACCACTAGATTATAGAAAGGTATTGAAAGACTTGGTACTTATCTGTAATGGTAATCGGCCGGACTGAGTAAATCTGAGTTCTCGCGGCTCTGTGACCTGATACCGAAATTACAACGCAAAGAGGAGGCTCGGTGCGAAGTCGCTCTCGTCGGTCTAAAAAAGTTAAGATACGTCTCTCCTTCGAGGGGGTTGGCTGGGGAATTTTGGTATTTTTTTAGCAAAGGAAACAGTGCAACGCGACGAGTTGATTACATTCCCAGAAGAAAAACTACTTCCCTATCCACTTTCGCTGAAGTTTTGGACTCATGACTTCACCGGTATTCCAGACTTCAGGTTTCCCGATAGTTACCATTATCTGGTTGGAAAAGATGGTTACGATGAAGAATGTTTACGGTCGTATAAAAGCCTTGAGGGTTTTCGCTTGTTTACTGATAGGCATGTGGAGGATCTGAAGTACCACGATTTAATTGACGATGGGACAGATAAACCGACTGGATTCTGCTATTTCCAGTTCATAGTCCTTTTCTTTGAAAGCTTCTTCTTTACAAACTTTGTTATCTTTAAGGACGTGGCCGTGATCTTTCAGTGTAAGTTCAGTAGAAACACGGAAAATTTGGGCGGGAAGTACTTCTTTGGTGTCTTCGCTGCCGTTTCGTTTTCTCCGCTCATTCGACCTTTTTTCGCGTTGAATTGGACTTCTACGGACTGTATGCTGATTAAATATTGTTGGAACCAGAGAGTTAGCTCCAGAAAGTGTCTTCACGACTTTATTAGTCTCAAAGTGTTTGGAGCATATATGAAAGTTCTTGATGGACGTGAACTCCTTGTCAGTGCGACGAAAGAAGGCATTTCTTTTTTTTTCTTGGTCTGTTGGCCTGGAAACTCGGAAAGGTTGAGGTCCGGCCTTTTTTAGAGTTATTTTTGCACACAGAAATAGCACAAAACTTCATATTCGACTTGCTGTCACTCCGATCTTGCTTTCAAAATAAGCGTCCATCAGCCTCAGCTTGGTGCTGATAAGTAGTTACCAGACTATCTCGCTAAAACAATTTGAAAATAGCCTACATCATAACTACATCAGAAATGGAAATCACTGTATGAGAATGAAGAACTGCCGTGCAATATTTTAAATTACCCATCGAGAATGAAAAAAACCTTAATCGAGAAAAAGACTGATGTAGCAATATACCTAGAATTAAATATTAACTGTTGCGAAGGAGAAATTGTTGCAGGAGAAAAAGAGATCATTATACGAGATTATCGATTAGTTTTTCTGAGTCGTTGAGCAACAGCTAGTAAGCGGAATATTTCTCTTAAAATGGTGGAGCAACTTAGTGCAGAAGGCTTTACAGAGTTTGTTGATTTTGTAAAGAGCACTATTGAAAGAGGCGCATCCTTTTATCACGGATCTGTTCATGTAGGATTAGAAATCTGTGTCAGGAAGCTTGAGGAAAACAAAAGAATGCTTATCGCCATATCACTGTCTAAAAATTCCTCTTCAGACCTGCTTGATCTGTTAGAATTGTCTTTAGTCGTCTTATTATAGATATTTTAATGCATCAAGCCTTTGTCCTTCTCTGCAAGTTCAGGAGGGAGACTGGTGTACATTATTACAAAAGAAATGATCAAGCAACTGTGTGAGACTAGTATAAACTGGCGAAGAATAACAACATGCCTTGGAATCCCCGACCACAGACAACCCAAGCACCAGCTGTGAGATGATCATTTTGCGAAGTAGCAGTCGTGGCGAAATTATCAGACTTTATATGGGAACATTTACGACCGCTCTTAGGATTAAAAAAATACAGTCAAATTCTCAGTAAAAATACTTCGCTTTTCTTCCACAGTGGATCGCTTGTTATCTGACCGCTTGCTATGTTTTCTAGGTTTACTACACAAGAACGGCTTGTCTAATGTAGCAAACCTAGAAATGGATAACTTGCTAAAATGGGTTCTTTTAAAAATAGCGAGTGGTCAGATAACAAGCGCTGCACTGTCATGTTACAGGTAGTCTCAATACCAATTGATCTCTGAGAGTGATTAGTGACCATTTTCTCCCATCAGTATCCCCTCTAAAACAAACATTAAGATCATGAGAATAAAGGAAATGATCACGAACTAAAGAGGCTCTTGGTTGTTAAACAAATTCTCTTTGTCAGCACCATAGGATATGCATAGAGAACAGTACGGAAAAAACGTATGCTGATGTTAGGATGCAAAAGGTTAAAACACTTGAATAATATAAAAATTCCAAGACATCTTCATCATTAGGTTTAAAATCATCGCCAAGGCACTTGTACAATGCCTCTCTATCTTCTGTAGTTACAAATTGGCTAAGTCTTCATATCAACGTCTCTGAAGTGATCACTTCACCCCCATAAAGATACAACGCCACAAAAAGATGTAACAAATTTACTAGGCAGTAATTGGCCCATAGGTAACCATATAGCAGAACCTAGGCAATGGCTTCCCACTATAGTTTCTTCATGTCATGCTCAATAAATGGGACTTTTTAATTGTTTCCAATCATCAGCGATGTGAAGCACTTTTGCCAAACGCATGCTAAAACATTTAGAAGAACCTTGTTGCCTTCTCCCTTCTCTTCTCTACCAGCAGTGGCTATGTTTAGGTTATGGTGCTTCTAGGAATGCAGAAGGAGGGGGGAACAAAACATTTGTTAACACTTATCCTCAAACTGCGACGGGTGATTTTTTAATAAATTGTTTCACTTCAATATCAATCTCCTATGTAGAAAGCTTAATGGCCGATGATAAGGCATCACCCAAAGGCTGGTCGACTCCGATATTCAGTTTTCACGCGAAAAGAAGTGCTCTTACCACTTCGACTCCGTCATTAGTGAAAACCAGCCTCAAACAAATGAAGAAAAGGATATCCCGAAACGATTATTTATTTTTTTCCATAGTTTAGTAATAAACTGTGGGCAAGGACCGGAAGAGCATTTGCAATAAAATTCATCCAAGGTCAAACTTAGTGTAATCCATCGAGCAACATCTACATTTCGTTAGTTTCCAATCAATTTGGCCATTTGTTAAATAAAAATATTATTTACATTCAATTGTACGGATATTTGAATAAGAAAAAAAAGTGGAAAGCTAAATGCAAAAGAGAATCTCTATGAAGAAAAGAACTTTTTGTGTATTTATGATTGCTAGATTATTTCTCTTTTCTTCTCACGAACGCCATTTTTACCTTTTTCATATTGGAGGGCAGGCGAAAATTTGCAAAATACACAAAAGTTGAAACCCAACGACAAAGCTGGAAGGGAAGAGACTTACAGAAATCTTGGCATTGTCCATCAAAATTCAAGCGATTATCATAAGGCAGTCGAGAACCATGAGCGTCATCTACAAATTGCAAAAGAAGTGGGAGACAAAGCTGGAGAAGGAGGGGCTTATGGAAATCTTGGCAATGCCTATCATAGCTTAGGCGATTTTTATAAGGCTATCAGTTACCACGAGCGTCATCTACAAATTGCAAAAGAAGTGGGAGACAAAGCTGGAGAAGGACGGGCTTATGGAAATCTTGGCAATGCCTATTATAGCTTAGGCGATTTTCATAAGGCTATCAGTTACCACGAGCGTCGACTACAAATTGCAAAAGAAGTGGGAGACAAAGCTGGAGAAGGACGGGCTTATGGAAATCTTGGCAATGCCTATCGGAAGTTAGGCGATTTTCATAAGGCTATCAGTTACCACGAGCGTGATCTACAAATTGCAAAAGTGGGAGACAAAGCTGGAGAAGGACGGGCTTATGGAAATCTTGGCAATGCCTATCATAGCTTAGGCGATTTTCATAAGGCTATCAGTTACCACGAGCGTCATCTACAAATTGCAAAAGAAGTGGGAGACAAAGCTGGAGAAGGACGGGCTTATGGAAATCTTGGCAATGCCTATCATAGCTTAGGCGATTTTCATAAGGCTATCAGTTACCACGAGCGTCATCTAAAAATTGCAAAAGAAGTGGGAGACAAAGCTGGAGAAGGACGGGCTTATGGAAATCTTGGCAATGCCTATCGGAAGTTAGGCGATTTTCATAAGGCTATCAGTTACCACGAGCGTGATCTACAAATTGCAAAAGAAGTGGGAGACAAAGCTGGAGAAGGACGGGCTTATGGAAATCTTGGCAATGCCTATGATAGCTTAGGCGATTTTCATAAGGCTATCAGTTACCACGAGCGTCATCTAAAAATTGCAAAAGAAGTGGGAGACAAAGCTGGAGAAGGACGGGCTTATGGAAATCTTGGCAATGCCTATCGGAAGTTAGGCGATTTTCATAAGGCTATCAGTTACCACGAGCGTCATCTACAAGTTGCAAAAGAAGTGGGAGACAAAGCTGGAGAAGGAGGGGCTTATGGAAATCTTGGCAATGCCTATGATAGCTTAGGCGATTTTCATAAGGCTATCAGTTACCACGAGCGTCATCTACAAATTGCAAAAGAAGTGGGAGACAAAGCTGGAGAAGGAGGGGCTTATGGAAATCTTGGCAATGCCTATCATAGCTTAGGCGATTTTCATAAGGCTATCAGTTACCACGAGCGTCATCTAAAAATTGCAAAAGAAGTGGGAGACAAAGCTGGAGAAGGACGGGCTTATGGAAATCTTGGCAATGCCTATCATAGCTTAGGCGATTTTCATAAGGCTATCAGTTACCACGAGCGTGATCTACAAATTGCAAAAGAAGTGGGAGACAAAGCTGGAGAAGGAGGGGCTTATGGAAATCTTGGCAATGCCTATCGGAAGTTAGGCGATTTTCATAAGGCTATCAGTTACCACGAGCGTCATCTACAAATTGCAAAAGAAGTGGGAGACAAAGCTGGAGAAGGAGGGGCTTATGGAAATCTTGGCAATGCCTACGATAGCTTCGGCGATTTTCATAAGGCTATCAGTTACCACGAGCGTCATCTGCAAATTGCAAAAGAAGTGGGAGACAAAGCTGGAGAAGGACGGGCTTATGGAAATCTTGGCAATGCCTATCATAGCTTAGGCGATTTTCATAAGGCTATCAGTTACCACGAGCGTCATCTACAAAAAGCAAAAGAAGTGGGGGATAAAGCTGGAGAGAGACGGGCTTATGGAAGTCTTGGCAATGCCTTTCATAGCTTATGCAACTTTCCTAAGGCAATCGAGTACCGTGAGCGTCATCTACAAATTGCAAAAGAAATGGGGGACATGGCTGGAGAAGGAGAGTCATACGGTAATCTTATGTTATACTCTTAATCAATGGATATCCGAGCTTTCGCGATTTTCATGACTCCAGCCTAAAATTGTCCTGGCAAAATCAAAGGACAAAAGTTTGTTTGAGTGTTACATCTACATTATAAATTTCAAAGTTGAAAATTCTCTTACTGCTCGACCTAGTCTGCCAAAGGATTCCACCTCCAATTTCTAGGATTTTTCAAAGCTGTTTTAAAATTTTAGAATCCCAGAGTTTTGCGACAAAAGAGAATTTTTGCCTCTGTAGTAACCTGATTTCAGTTCAGCTACACGCTGTTCGTAGCTTTTGCGATAATTAATCGACAAGTTTATCACGGTCTTGCTTATTTAATTAATTTTGTCCAGATTTTACTTGGGACAAATTTGTCGGCAATGTGTTTCACGATTTGTCGGCCTTGGCCAAAATTTGTCAAAATTTAGTGATGACGAAAAAATCGTTTTAAATAAACAACTTTTTTTGTTAGTGCGGAAAGACCCCATGTTGAACAATTTTGGTTGAACAGATATTGGGAATTAAGTGGTAGTAAATGTCCGTTATATTGTATACTGAAACCAAACACCTCAAAATAATAATTTCCCCAGCCAAAGAGGAGGATGAGGTACCTTATTACACCGACAGGAAAGATTTGGCAGATATAGAAGATGCAACAGTAGACACTGAAGACAATGAAAAGACTTTGATCAAAAGGTATGGGTTTTTCTGCAATGACTCAGTTTTTTGCCTTTCCCATGTTTTTTTTTCTCATGGATGCACAGACCATTGTAAAGAGCAGGGTTGGAGTTGCTAGGAGGTGTTAACTAATAGCAACTTTTGACAAAGTGCTCTGACTAAAGAACAACCCTCCGGACCTCTTTATAAATGACAGTTACTTTCTTTTATTTAATTTTATTTTAAATCTTTAGTTAATAAAGTTCATGCTTAATAACTGTAATGCTATTAAAAATTTATTACATTCGTGCTCAAATCACTGGTGATCCTTGCAATCTGATTGGTTCTCATTGGCACGATTTATTGATAAAATGCACTATTTTTTGCTCTAAAGTGCATCGATTTCCCAGCTAATGAGAAAGCTCCACGAAAGTACAGCAACAAATTAGATTTAACCGATTGTTTTAGGAAATCAATCAAATTGCAGAAAAAAAGAACGACAACTTTTATAACATTTTACACACCAGCTCAGTACTGGATAAATAACATATATGTATTTGTACCGGCTTTAAAAAGATCTTTATTCATTTAGCAACTGAATTTGGAAATTTAAAATAAATGTAATGAAGTGGTAATTGAACTTTTGCCATGCACTTTTGGTCTGAAATCATACTGGTGATTTCAAGTCTAATGCTGCTGCACAACCCTTTGATTCAGATGTCACGCGTATGATTTCAGAACATAGTTTACTCCACCCAGTTCAATTACCATGTTCTACAGGTATTCAACATTTTTTTCAGTGTTTCCATCAATAAAGGGGTATTTAATTATTATCAAAAATGATAGTGAATCATTTAAATAAATGTTTTGATTTATGATTATAACTTGAGGTTATTTGAGTCAAGGAAAAGCAAACTAATGGAAAAGAAAAGAAAAATAAAGAAAAATAACATTTATTAGATCTAGTTTTGAAATTAAGTGTCAATATCTAAATGAGTTTTTCAAACTGCCAGTTTGCCACTTGCATTTTAAATACCTTTGTCATTGCTTACTCCACTTGGGAAAAATATCTTAAAATGCTGGATAATTAATTTCCTTTGTATTTCAGAGGAAAAATCGGAGGTAAGGAAGACTCATGGCACCTGAGGGAAGCTGGTGCCTCCATCAAACTTTGCAGTGGAGCTGTAAAACAACCTGTGCCATTTGCATGTAGATGCTTATTGTGGAACCCCAGGACCCTCTCCCCCTCCACTGCCAGTGATGAGATATTGGTTAGCAGTGTTATTGAAATATCTCATGATGGCCCACCAGATCTGGATTACAAGAAAAGTTTTGAAGGAATAAGTTTTACTGTATCTTTGATGCACAATGCCCCATATTTGGAGGGGTATGAGGTGGTTATCAAGCAACTGACTGACAAAGAGAACAATGAATGGAAGGAATTAAAGACACACAATACTTGGCATGGATCAGGTAACGTTATGTTTTTATTAAATACAGCTGTGAATAACTTAATAATAACTTAATGAATGATCATGATATTCCTAGGTTCCCTTTTTCACTGGCATCAATGTCAGCATTTGAGAAATGTGCAGCTCCCCCTCTCCTAACCCAAAATTAAACCCAACTGGTAACCCGAACTTATCAGTTGACTTAAGGGAGAAGGAGTAGGTGTGCAATGACTTAGATGCGGACATCTATCCCTGCAATGCATGACCTGCTGCACTCATAATGTCAAAGTAGACTTCTTGCTTCTTCATAGGCATTTCAAATCCAACTTTAGAACTTTTTTTTCGTTTACCCTTTAGGTGTATCCAAGCAGTACGTGTAATTATTGCACAAATGTTACATGAAGTCTCCAATGCATTTTAATCACTATAATATAAATTTTCCTCAATAACCATGTTGTTGCAAATTAAACTTTATTCTTTGAAGCATAAATATCATAATGACATCTGTTGGGGGTAACTTTATTGTTTGAAGACTTCAAAACACAGCTGAAGGATGCATTTCCAATCATTTATTTTTATATGCAGAAACTTCAACAGTTCCCAAGTGGCTTTTCCCATTTGCACAAGCTGTTTGTACAAAATCAGCAGCTTCTTCATTTGCTGCAGTCTGGCGTCCTAAGTCTTTCACCTTTTCAAGAGGTACTGCAGGAGGCCCGGAATTGACCTGTATTGTGCCTGACCTTCCTGATGTCAGTCTCCAAATTCCTCAGAGTTGTGTTCCTGTTTATCAAGATTTCTGTGTGACAATCAAGGTGCATGGCACTATAAAATTATATACATGCATGAGTCCTGCAACTTTTTCATTTTCCAGTTTTGAAAGTCATAGGATTGGCGTGAGGGGATTGTCAAAAGCAAGGAGATAAAACAAAGGTGTTGCAATAGTATAACCTGTACCCTCAGTTACTTGTCATACACTCCATGAACTTAGTGGCAATATTCATGGAAAGAGAGATATTAATTAACAACTTTAAGCTAAAATAGAGGACAGTTGGGCTTGTGCTTGCATGTGTGTGAAGATACATGTGACAAAGTTATAATCAGCAGTTTTGGTAACTTCGAATTATTTGTGGTACTACTGTCCCCATGTGTACTCATGGATCCTGGGCATTCCCTTTTTAAAACTAGGTTTTGGAAAACTCATTCTAAGCAACAAATAGACTTTTGCTTCGATTTAAATGTCAAATTGAAGTCATTCCTGTCAGGTAAATTGGTTTGTATTGGTTTGCAATTAATGCAATTAGTGGATGAAGTTATGCATGATATCATGATGAATTAGCAAAGCCAAGGTCTGAGTTATCTACGTAAGCCGAAGACAACACAGACATAAGGTTTGGTGAGTTATGACATCATGCAAAAACCAAATTAAATTATTGTTTTATCATACATCTTTTAAAAAAATTCCGAAAGAAGATATCTCTTTAAATTTGCAAAAGTTTAAGAATACTTCACAGACAGTCAGGGCTTGGAAACTAGGCAGAGGTTGAACTCGACATGATAACTGCAATATCTGCGGTAGATATTGGGTTATATGTGAACTTCACTCTTTACTGTATATTGATTGAGTGCTCTTGACCAATCAGACTTTTTATATTGAGTCCAGTGTATGCATTTTTTCATAATAATGCTTATATTACTACATAAAACTTTGAAAGGACATTTACATTGTGTACTATAATTTTAGATAATTTCAAATTTCATCCTGAAATTCACTTTCCACAATGTAAAGCAAATTATCTTTATGCTGGGAGTGGTTTAACATGCCCAACAACTTGTTTTGCTTTTAAATCCAGGTACAAGAATTTCCAAGCAGTGAGCTAAAAGGAGAGGGAGGACTTGTCGGTCCAGTTATTTACATTTCAGGCTCTCAAAATGTTAGTCTCATCGCGCCTGTGACAATAAGGATTCCTCTCACCTTCCGTAAAGAAAAACAAGAGTTGGCAGAGTTACGTCCCGGTGAACTGAGGATATTACAATGTGAAGCACATGACTGGAAAGACATAACAGATAAATTAGATGAACCGCCACGTCTTGTAGATGGGAAAGTGCAATTTAAAGTTAGGCATTTCTCTGGGTAAGTATTTCTCGTCGGCTCTATTTGAAAAATAATACGCATGACGTAGAGGAAATTCAAACGTATTTTAGTGTACAGTCATACATACATGGATTTCCTTTAGTTAACTATAGATTCAGTAATTGAAATGACCACTCGAGTACGTATATACTCAAGATTACTGTGCAATGGCTGATAATCGTTTCCATTGGATTGCTAGAGCTGTGTTTGATTTTTCCTTTTCTTTTTCGATAGATTCCGTCCAATCAAGTTGATGAGATCACTTTTGCAATCTACTTCGGGCTTCACTGAGTTTGTAGGAAAACTTTGCTATAGGTCTAGGCCTCAGCATGCCCGATTTTTTACGTGCTTGTGTGAGACCGGTGTTCGTGGACATTTTAAACTCAAACTTTTTTGCTATCCTCAAAGACTGTATTATGATGTAATACGGAAAATATCGGAATGTGTCGTACCCTACAAAGACGAAGGCTGCTCTTCTAAACCAGTTTGTGGAGAGGAGAAAATTTTGGTGTCTCCTTCCGAGGCTATCATACCCCAGGGCACAGACCAAAAAAATGCCCTGCAGTTTGTGAGGTATAATATATTACGTCATGCTAGTTTTACAAAGAAATGATTTATTCCTTCCATTGTAAAATTGTACATTGTTCAACTGTCAATGAAACATTTTTCGCCATGGCTTTTTTCGGCTTTATGGTCTTCAAATGCTCGTTTTTAAATATTCAGTAGGGCTCTCGTTAAATGTGCTGTCATTTTCGGTTGTAAGAAAAGATTTCAAAACGTGTGATTTTCTAGACGAAGACTCGGCTGGTGTACGTTAGGTTTGCCTCATTTAAATTCACTTCATTTTTAACAGATTCCACGAGAACAAAGTTTATTACACAGGTGGTGAAGTTTGCTTAGGAAGTGAGAGTTTTCCAGGAGTGAAGTTTTGCGACCAAAATCAGCAACTTTTGTGCAACATTATCATGGTATTAGCGTCTCAAGTAGGTGACATCTCACGGTTTGTGGATTTCCTAATTAAATGCCCTTTTAGCCCAGAGCTAATATAGTACTGATGCCAACCTTACTATAGTAGATGACAATTCATTAAAAGGATTAGCAATGTTTTAACCACAGGCAGCCCAAGCTCCATTTGTGAGATGATCATCTTGCGAAATAAGAGTCATAGCGAAAATTTTAGTTTGTGTTGGAATAATTACGACCGCTCTTAGGAAGTAAAAATACAGTCAAATTCTCAATAAAAATATCTCACCTTACTTCCAAAGTGCATTGCCTGTGGTCAGACCGCTTACTAAGATGAAAAGAAGCCATTTTAGCAAGTTCTCCATTTTTAGGTTTCATTCTCCTAGGAGTAGTAAAGCTAGTTTCCGAGTAAGATAATGAGGTCATTTAAGGCGGCACGAAACTTATTAAGGACGAATCACTAGAAACAAAACACTGAGGAACGTCGAATAGGTAAAGAAATGTCCTGCCCACAGAAAACAGTACATGAACATGCAGGACCTTGCAAATTTTTTATTTTGATTTTGTGACTACTTTACTTTTCAGTTGCTTTAAAGTCGCTTTCTATGCCTCTGCCTTTTTTCTTAATTAACTTTCCTTTTTCTTATTGATTAGTAATTTTCTTTATTTCCTAATTTCTATTCATCACATACGCACCCGTAATATTGCAAATTTTCCTTCCTCCACTTAGGCTTCTATTCCTGTCACCTCTGACTTTGAAGAAGGAAGTGGTAAGTTGTTGTTTTTGTTGTAGGTTTCGTTGTTGTTGAATAAATACAATTTACTGGACCATTCATCTTGTTCTAAAATATGTGATTCGAATAAATACAATTACTTAAGACCAGTTATCTTGTTCTAAAATATGTAAATTCAGAAATGTAGGCTTTATGGGTTTTGAGAATGTAGCTTTTAATGACAAAGCAGGTGTTCTCAACGGAAAGTCATAATAACCTGCCTTACTTCATGTGTTAATAAATTGGGCCGTGCCCCCCTCACGCTCAACAGTGATGGCTTATTGTCTCTGTTATGTATCAGTAAACTCAATGCAGACCACGGTGCGTGCGTCCCTCCATGCAGGGAATTTGATGCTGAAAACGAATAAAACACAAAACGGCTTAGGAAAGACACAAAGAAGTGTAATTCTCCAGAAAATTATTCCGTTGGCTTTATCGTTAGAATGATGGAGTAACTCTGACAGTGATGAATCCTTTGCACCTGCTATTGCTTTTCAAATGAAATCTTGAATCGAATATTTTTCAATATAACTGCCTCTTCGTCAAATTTGTCAATGCTCATTGTTACTTATAAGAGAAATCGACAAAACTTACCACTTTAATTTGTAAACGCCGGGTCTTACCCGAATGATCACAGTCCAGGATCACCACATCAACATTTCCGAACCATCAGCGCCATAAAACTTGCATTAGTTCTCAAGCCAGCCATCTAATTAACCCCATTATTCCGCAGGTATCTCCTCCCAAAGTGTGAAACATTCAATCGTAAAGCATCCAAATTCTGAATCATCGTCATGCAGCCCTGTTGCAGCTCCTAGGAAGAAGATACACCAATCTACAGGTAGTACCGAGATTGAAAATGTCGCGATGGATTTTCCTTTTTAATTGTATTTTTTTTCAAGTTTGCATGTTGTTTACACGCGTTTATGTATGGTAAAATTTGTTTATGCAGAAAGACTGGCATTATATTTCTTAGACATCCTCTTTACCCACTTATATAAGAGAATAAAAAATAATGAATTAAAAGTGGGCTCTATCATTAATCCAACACCCGTGTATCTTGAACAACATTAACCTATTCCAGCATTAACTGCTGGAGACTATAGCTAGGAGACGTTAATGACCTCCATTTTCAAGATGCTTGTCGGGCCATACGCGAATAAGAGGTCAGAAATAGATAATGAGTCTGGAAAATTTCCTAAGCGTTTTTATTTTTTTTTATGCATGGGTTGGGAAAATGGTTCCCCTGCCGCTGCAAATGTATCCTCGCTCAAGCTTGAAAATCTTTAGGGCAGACGATTCGGTATTGAATGATACCAAAAGGTGAGAAGTCGCCTTTCGCCACAACTGTTCGCTATTCGCCAAAGCCTTGAAGCATCCCTTTTCAAATTTTTTTATTCTCCTTCCGTTGTTATCCTCAGGTTTGGTTTGTTATCCTCATTTGGTTAAAGATGGTGAACCATCAGATGAGGAGTTGGAATGTCTGTCCAGGGAACTTGCAGGAAAATGGAAGACATTAGGAAGACGCCTGGGATTCAACGAAGCTGCAATAGATGACTTTGAACAAGCCAATAAGGAGCTGGCAGAGAAGGCTTATAAAATGTTAATGGCTTGGAAACAAAAAGGTGGCTGCGAAGCTACTTACAAAGTTTTGTACGATACCTTGTGTCACAAATTGGTGGAATGTAAACGTTTAGCAGAGCAGTATTGTTGCGATGACTCTCCTTAGTCATATACGATAGAGACTGAGTCGTTTCTGTATTACGTCAAATATCTTTGCCATTACTCTAAAGAGCGTCTGTGTCGAGCATTCGCGCTTAGTAAGTCGTTCCTTTTCCTTGCGATTCAAGATAGGGGAAAGATTATCTCTTTAAAAAAAAAACATATTTACCCGTATTTTTGCACTCAAGAACCGCTAGCTAAAGAACACTAAGGTCGGAATTCACTCAGACGTCCAGAACGACAGAGCTGAATAACGTCCAGAACATGTGAAGCACATTACTACCCTCAAGCATCTTACTTCATACTTCACAGCTTGAAATTAGAATGTATTTTCTCCTCATTATTCTCTGTGCATTTCCTAAGGAACAAACAAAGAGAATTGGTTTAACAGTTAAGAGCTTCTTAAGTTAGTGATCAGTTACTATATTCTCGTGTTCTTAATTTTTGATTTAGGTTGACACTGTAAGGAAAATTTAGATGCTAGGCACTATTTGAGTTGAATTAATCGTTTTTGGTTAGCTTGAATTAACAGAATAATTTTGTAAAGAGTGAGATTCCCCTTGTCTCAGTGTGGTGGATAAGTATAAAACGTGTAACGGCCTTAGATTATAAAATTTGTAGATGCCGAGGTACCTTTTTGTTCTTAAAAAGTGTGAAAGTTCAGCAAAAACCAAATACAAAATGTCTCTTTCTCAGGTCTAACTCCCATGATTCTTTGTGGTTTATAGAGGTTTCGCCCCATTGAAAGTTCAACAACAAGTTTACCCCTGCTTCGACGAGTGGTCCTCGTCAAATATTATATAGATTTATATAGCCAACCCTAAAAGCGGAGTTCCAGTCAGTTTATTGTCCAGCCCTTCAACTTCTAAAAATTCCTATGCACTGGCTCTCGAAGAGTTAACGAGATGTGGAACGGAAGGAAGATATTCTCACAACTTGCAAAGTGATCAACATATCAATATGCGTGAAACAATGTGCCAGGATCGTACTTAGCATCTCTTATACCTTCTACGCTAGCCTCTATGAAATTCTATCCTGGAAACTGGAGTTGCGGCAACATCACGGTTACCATGAAAAACAAAAATACATTTTATTGACCTGAAAAAGTATTCATTTAACCGTCAACTAAGACTTTCACTGGTTCACTCTGACAAAATTTTAATATGAGAGGTTTTAAAAGGCTTGGGTATTTGTTAAAATTAGCCAACTTGATGCAACAACTCAGGTTATACATTGAATGCACCTTTTTTAACATTTTTTCATCAATGCAGTTACCTGCTGGCAAAACATAATAATATATTTCAACACCACCATTTTCTTGTGAACACCATTACGAAATAATTATGCCGGTACCCTGGCTAAATAGAAAAATGTGTAGTATATACAAAATGTCTGAAAAACCTCCTTCAGACTAAGCGAACGGCATTGAGAAACGTGTATAAGGGAGAAGGGTGGCTTTTTTCTGTCATTCATTTGCTTCTCGCACCTGTTGCAGACTAGTTCATGAGGCTGGGCTATCAGGGCGAGGGACTGAGGATTTTAGCAAGCCATTAGATTTAAGGGAAATGTTAATGAGGAAAGTGACTTTTCTGGAGCCTGGAAAATATCATAGTGTAAAGCCATACAGGTACTAGCAAACTCATTCCTATAAACTAGTACGAGGAAGGATACAATATTTTACTTCATAGATTTGATTCACAGGCTGTGCACAAAAATTTAATTGGCCTATTCGAACTAAAATCCCTAAGAAATGATAAAACGTAGCCGGGTTAACACTGAAGTCGCCTCTAGCGCTCAAGTCGTTGTTTTCAAATGTCGGTTTTTTTTTCCGAATACAACAACGTGTATGGTATAGAGGCCAATCTCTTAGACAATAGCTCCGTTGAGATCGTTGTAAAGATGCTTGCGGCAAGGATGCGTTATTTCCAGAAATAGAAGAAAAGGTCGGAGTTTGCCCCAGATGGCCAATACGGAGACGGGCTTAAAACAACAGATATCAACGTCGCGATATCGTGACGAGTCGTTCATAAATTTAACAACCGGGCAAACGAAGTCAGGTTGAAAAGTTTTTTGCCACACAAGCATTGCACGCCAAGTTTACTGCAATCGTGGCAATTATTCGATGGACCATGCCTTTAGAAAAAGTTTTCCATCTGCCAAAACCTTGTTTCAATTTTTTTTTCCGGTTTTGCTTCAGTACAGGCGGAATCCTGCTGTGAGGAGACTAAATTTGGAAACTAATTGACAACTGACAAAACTTAAAAAAATCAACCATTCATAATCTTTTTCGTCCTTAAGTTTCCTACATTTTGGTTTTGGCAGAATTTTGTAAGCGTGTTTAAGAAGGCTCTAAGGTCTGTTTGTTTCATACTCTGCTAGTACGTATCACAAAGACAAGTGATTCCCAACTTCCGGTTGTAGCCCAATTCATTTCCGCTTTGTTGCTTCCAGCGAAGTTGAGCATACTACTCAAATTACTTTGGATACATTGTGCGTGGTTAAAGATGGCGGACAAAGGGGAATGAAATTTACCTGACATAATGAGCTTAAAGGGAAAAGATTACTGAAGAATCTCAGGTTTGGCGAAGCCTCTTGCTGACTGCAAAATAGAGGTAAGATTTTAGTCGACTCATCGTGTTCACTAGGCTGAAGTTAAGTACGTGTAGTTAACACAAGGATATGTACGTTTTAACAAAGTCAGCTTCAAGATTGTCCAAGACCTGGTTATTCAGATGCCGGTACACGTTGCTGCTAGGGTGGTAGCTAGGGATTGTTCCAGTTTATGCTTACATTTCTTTTTCTGAGTATTGCTCGTATTAATCTTAATCGTAACAAATAAATTACTCAATAGGAAAGTTATTTTAAACCTAGAATAAAAACATGACATCGAAGGCACGTGAGGTTTGGTTTGTTTTTTTTTTTTTAAACTTTAACCCCCAAGATCTGATTGTTAAATCTCCCCTCTAGCTGCTACACATTGTCTTGTAAATTTAGTTGTAAGAATTTGTTGTTAAATCAGCATAAAAACTTTTCCCTGATAAGCTCTAGGATTCTAATGTTACCTGTTTGCTGGATAATGTGAGGATATTATCAGGAGAAGTTTCATGTTAATCACTTCTGGGAGTTAAATGGCTAATTAAGCTTACATAGTGCTAAGGATTTACTTATGTTTTTCTCCATGGAAAAATAGCAGTTACGTGTAGTTGCTGCTTAAAATGAATTCTTTAGGACAAATTTATCTTCAGGTTTTTTTTTTTCTTATTTTTTGCTTTATTTTGTTTCAATTTACCCTTCAGCATAATGCAACTTGTGGTTGAATTAAATAAGAGCAGAATTTATTCTTTGTTTCACCACTGAAATGAAACAAAAAAAGTTTAGTGTAAGTCATATTTTATTTTTGATGACATTTTTAATTAAAAAAAATTTAACCATGTTCATAAGATTAATTTTTTTCTTTCCTAAGTTTCCTATATTTTAGGCTTTGCAGAATTTTGTAAGAGTTTTTTTAACCCTTAAACTCCCAGAGGTGATTAATATGCAACTTCTCCATATAATAAATATACATTTTCCAGCAAACAGGTAATGAGAATACTCAGACTTATCATGTCAAAGTTGTCATCTTGATCTAACACTGAATCCTTGTCCCTAATATACCAGGAAAAGTGTAACAGCAAGAGAAGAGAACTAACAATCAGATCTTGGAAGTAAAAGGGTGAAGAAAGCTATATGGTCAGTTTGTTTGTTTATCTGTTACTTTTTTTTGCTTAATTTACTTATTTTGTATCATTCATATAAGTTCTTCACTGCAAATTTTATTAATTGTGATTTATTTATCATTTTTTTCAATCATTTTAAATCATTCCCTATTGTCTTTAACCAGCTGTTTCTCCCTGGATCTGGTACAACATTTGTTAGTGTCTTTTGTTCTCCTTTATTTTGTTTTTTATATCTAAAGTAAGTTATTATTTGTAATTTATTTTAGCAACTGCTTCAATTGTTCACCTTCCTTTGATTCTTCAGTTTTTTTTATTTTGTTTGGAAGTATATTAAAGAGCTTTTGTTTTGGACTGTTAAAAGTATTTTTGGCCATTATGAGCACCTCTGGGACTGTGATTCCCACATCTTTTTTTCTCTTTCATTTATCTTTTTTGAACCAATGATGCTATTGTTTTGTTCAGCTTGTCAACATTTGCTGAGCAACATCTTGCAGTTCCCTTCAGTCTATAATTTTCCCCTTCACATGCATACCTACTTCTTGATATAATTTTATACTGATGATAAGATATTACCCAATATATCTGTCTTGAAGAGTTGTCTAATTTTGGTTGCCTGAAATTCTGATTTTTTTGACTTAGTAAATAATGAACGACAACCCAATTGGTAGCCTTTGACAACCCATGCCTTTCAAATATTTTTCAACACACAAGAAAAATGTTTATGAACAGACTACTGTTTATGGTGTATCAGTGTTCTCTGGAATGATTTTATGAACAAAAGAAATATTTTCCTTCTGTAGCAATGCTCTTCATCTTGAATCAAATCTTAAACACAGAGTTTTCCATATAAGATGTAAGGTTTGAAAATTGGGGAATATCACTTGAGGTATATTCTTGCATATCCCCCAGTTTTAGTATTTGTTGGATTATAATTGAATTTATAGATCATGAATGATTTTTATAAAAGTAAGGTAGCTGATGTATTGTAAGTGTAATGTGTGGTTTTGTAATTAAGATTTTAAAATATGAAAAAAGAAGAGAAAAAAAACAGAGAGAAAGAAAGAGAGCAACTTTGGCCACTGAAAAATACAAGACACTCAAATTGCCATTTTTGTCTTTGATTGGTTGATTATAGTGCTAGTATTTTAGCCAATCAAAGACCAAGGTCATGGAAAAGCTTAGAAATATTAGATTGTTTTTAGGCTCAATCAATGTTATAAATAGCAATGTGTATGACAAGTAAAAAGATCATTATAGTGTTCAAATCTGTCCCAAATTGTTTCCTCTGAGCCAACTATCTGACATCTTGACTCTTTTGATTCCGAGATCTGAGAGTTGACTCACTCAACTGAAAACCTGACACAGTTTGTTTTTAATATTTCTGAGGATATGCTTGAGATTGTTTTAATGCTCAACCAAGAATGTGTCAATTAAGTTGTTTTAGATATTTTACTTCCTTAATGGTTTTTAGTTAAATTTTTTCAGGCCCTTCTTTATGGATGCTGTCAGTGTCCCAGAAAGACAACATTACCAAACATGCCTGTGATAAGGAGTTTCGAGCTCTTAAATCCTGTATAAGACAAGCAGTAAGTTTCCTGGTCGACTGTCCACCAAGCTCTATTTTCTTTTGTGTTTAATTAGCTTTGATACCATGTTAAATTTCAAACCACAAACTCAATTATTGTCACAACAAGATAGTCAGGGGAAGGGGGGGGGGGCACAAAAGTGTCCTGTCAGGGTTGGTGGAGACTTCATGTTGCTTGACAGTAGTATATCTTGTACTCAGTGACTATTGTTTAGAATAATTCTTGCTATCAAGAGACAAAGCACAATTTAATTACTGGAATTGATTGACTTCTGTTCTGATTATCACCTAGCAACAACCAATTACATCTATTTTACTGGCATAAAACCCATAATAAATCAAGCATTGTTTTCCATGTGATAAAAGTAGCTCTTGCATATCTGTTGTACTGAGTGAATACTACAAAAGTGAGCCAAGTGATTAAATACTTAGACAAAAAACTCTACTGATTGTTTCTTAAGTATAGTTTAGTAAAGCCAAGTGAACAGGGTTAAGTTCTCAACAGAGAGTGGGGTGATAGAAAAAGGAAGCCTTGGTTTTTCAATGCAATGCATTCTTTGCTATACCTGTCCAGAGTTTGTTTCAGTTCAAACTTTGTTAATGAACTTGAACATATTAGGTACTTATGACTGGCTTCAAGGGAAACAGTGAGTTTTCTTTTCCCAAGACTCCCAAATGTTCCTTGAGCTAAAGTCAAAGGAAAAATTAGGGTCAAATAAGAAATGGTTTTTGAGTTGGGAAGTATAACATCATGATATTAAACAATTGCAAAAGAATTTTGAGTACTTACATACTTAAACATGTACTCTCAAGCTAACTCCTATACTCTCAAATTTGTCAGCTTTAATCAGAATTAATCAGGTTCATACTTTTATCATGTGGTGGGTACTGTCCTACAGTGAGAGAGGGATGGGGTTTAACTTTTCATTGTCAAATTGTTGGTGTCCTTTTTTATTATTTTCTCCTCAATTTTAATTAACAGTCATTTGCAAAAATTAAGGACTCAAGATAAATAAGAGACTACAGCAAGTCACCTGGACTGTTGTGCATTCTTTACTTAAATTCAAATATTACTTTTAAAATAATCTAATGATAATCATTATATACTGAAACAAAATGTTTCATTCCTGATTGGTCTATTGTGAATTATTTTGAAAAGTAACTTGTTAAGTCAGTTATTAAGTTACAGGTTTTCCATACTACACACTGGCTTGAAATTAAAGCTTTTTAAGATAACTAAACAATACTAAACTTTTTCATAATTTAAAAAAAAACATTTAAACTTGATGTGTTCATAAATTTGATGTGATCATTCTAATGAATGATCAAATCAAACAATATAATTATCTTAAGGCATTTTCCAACTGGTTAAAAATGTTTTGAGAAATGTGCACCAGGAATGTACAAAGAGTAGTATTTGTAAGAGATTTTGTTTAGAACATATCATACATAAAAATGCATAAACAGCTCTTGCATTTCATAATTTATGGTTACACTTTACTTGTTAGGAAATGTTTCCAAAAGGCACTCCCATGGCTTGTGCAGTTACCAAAGCTTTCTAAACATCACTCATGCCTTTGAATTAAGAGATGTACTTGAGCTCATGGGATTCTCCTTAAAAATACATGTGAGATTAAATTAGATTCATAGAATTGACCAATAGAAAAAGAGAAATGAAATTCATCATGCTTGGAAGATGATGCTCATGTAACTGTTATGCTGTTATACACATTTCCCATCTGTGCCCTGTGCTCACATGTGTAAATTCCTGCAAGAACACACCGTCAGCCAAGGAAATTGCAGAAGCACAATGATATTATAGAATCTTTAATAAACATGTATACACATGCATCCTCTATTGTCTATTGTAACCTTTTACACTCTAACATCAAACTGAATATAAATGTATATTCTCCATTCTTTTCTCTACACATCTCTTAATGTTCTGACAAGGAGAATTTGTTCAGCAATCAAGACCTTGTTTGTTAGCAATAATTTCCTTTATTCTCATGACCTTGGTGTTTAATTTAGTGATAATAATGCAAAGAGAAATCAGTTGCTTGTCACCATTTGGGGTGTAAGGCTTAGAGAAAGTTAATCTCCAAACAATAGAAAACCTGGTGTGCCTGTCCTTTTGTTTGCTCTGCTACAAGATGTTAGTAAAACAGGGATTCTAATCAGTAAAAAAGATTATCATGTACTAAAATATTTTATCTCTCTGAAGTTTGCCCTCTTGTGTGACGATGTATTTTTGTTGCTGGCAAAGAAAACCAAAGTGTAGAGAGTTGTAAAGAGAGAATAACTGCACTTGTTGCAGTAAAATTTAGAGAGATGTCACAGGGAAACCACTCTCTTTTTGTCTGGGATAAAAAAAGTTTTAAGGAGACATTTAGGCTTGTGGAAACCTAAACATAATGCAATAGAAGACCCTGTGCTCATGATGAATGCCAAGTTTTTTGTTTGTTTGTTTTTTATTTTGCTTTGTTTTTTTTTCAGGTACATAACTGGAGAGCTGAAATCATTGTAGAATTGATGCAAAAGCAAATTATGGTTAATTTGAAACATGTGGGAATTACTCTGCATGCTAAGTATAAAGCTTATTCTAAAATGGGGACCATTTTATGATTTCTTGTTTAGTCACCCTAGATATGATATTGTCATTTCCTGTGCACATTTCATTTAAAAAGTGAGATTATATTTCAAAACTGAAGTAGAAGACAATGTGCTAGGTAGTTGAACCCATGAAGCACAGAAAGATCAGTCATTGAAAAGAATACTGGGCATGTGATAATGAAAAAGTCAAGTTTTATCTTAGTTTGGTGGCTTCTCATTGAACTTTTGAATTCTAATCATGGTGCTTAGTTGTCATCTAAAATCCACCTGTTTAAAATAAACATTTCTGTCTCAGTGTCTTCATCTTTTGTCACTGAGATGTCAAAATGGCTGATCCACTGTGCAACGCTGGTAATGGTTTATTGTTTCTTGTTATGGCTCTCTTTGCCAAGCTTTTGGAATAAGCATGGTATGAATTAGAAATACTCATGGCTCATTTCACCTTAGTTGCTTCTTGTAACAGAAAGGAGTACTAAAACCCTACTTACACCACACCACTATAGGAAGCTCAAGCTCATACACTTAGACTGTCTGTTAAAACATAAATACTGTAATCTGCTGCTTATAAGCACCCTCCCCCCCCCATTTATAAGCCCCCCCTAGGTTAAAGACCTATCTACCTTTAAAGAAAAAAAACATCCAATTATGAGCCGCCTCCCCCTGATTAAAGTATATAAGCCCTTCTAGCTGTTTTTGTTTTTATAATACCAAAGTAGAAACAAGCCTCAGTGCTGTGACTTGGAAATTTTAATGATAGAAGTTCAGTATGCAACAGTTAATTCTCAGGCAAATCCTCATATTTCGCCCGCTGGCCCACAGGCAGCCCAAGCTCATGTCTCGAGAAAAAGCAAACGATTAATTCGTGAAAGCGTCACACGTTGTGGGACTCGGTGTTAAGTTACGAGAGGAACCGTTGAGAATTTGAACACGTTAATGAGGAATAGTATGAGGAACGAAATATGGTCGATTTGCAATGATAAATACTTCGAAATATGAAGATCTTACACATAAAATCAATAAAACGTATTCACATTTTGTGTGTCAGCTGTGGTTTCCGGCAATTTCTTCCGTTTTAAGCTTGTTTTGCCATCACTTTTATTCCTGTTATAAGACAAAGTGAATAATAGTGATGGCAAAACAAGCACGAGGGGGATGTGGTTGTAAACTCGATTAGATAATTTTTACGGGCTCACAATGTTGCTTAACCCATGACACCCTAAAATCAGTATGCACATTCTTCATACTGCTCTCTAAACATTTTCCACTATACCAACATGGAGAATTTGTCCAACAATCAAGAGCTTCTTTGGTCGGTGATCAGCTCTTTTATTCTGCTGACCTTAATGGAGTGTTTCAGCGTGATACGGTAAGGAGAAATTAGATGCCAGTCACTCTTAGGGGTTAAAGGGTTACAAACCTGAATCAATCTGTAGCTCGTACAACGGAGGGATAAATCAGCAAGGCTGGATTCTATTATTTCTTCTCGCACTAAATGTATGTTAAGGTTTTCATGTCTAACTTTTGTTGGTAATTTTTGTGTTGGCAGGATTACTTAGGAGATCTGTGTACAGCGATCAGAAACAAAGATGCTTATTTGGCTCGGTGCTGGAGTAAAAGTGAACAGTGGTGTACTGTTATACAGCTTAGGCAAGCAGCAAATGGTAAAATGGTTCCCTCAATATCTTTTTTCTCTCTGAGTATTTTCTCTCCCACTCGTTTTTTTCAAAGTTTTGTTTATTGAATTCATCCAACCTCCAAAGAGGGTCCATACGCCGATATTGATTGGTTAAGTTTTTTTTTATTATTAAACTAGTTCAAAAACTATTTTTCCTTTAACAGTACAATTTAAAAAAATTGGGACCAATTTAGGAAAAGTAGATTCCATATTGTTATTTTCTTTTCCCTTTTCCAAATTAAGATATCATATCAGGTATGTATGCTTACAGTTTACATATTCTATCCCCAGACCCCTCACCAGAGCCACAAGGATCAGGGGACGTCGACACTACACGAGAACGCGGGAACTGTGAAATGTGTAGCTTACCTCAACACTGAGAAAAGTGATTAAAAGTTTGTTGGACATTATTATTGATAAAAGTCAAGTTGAAGCTGCAGGACAGACAACAAAGCACAGAATTTAGATAAATGTCCAGTTCGGCTCTGCTGAACATATTTTGGCTTTTTGAGAAGTTCCGCTAAGAACGTTTTTATTTCATCGCCAGCGGAATCGCTAACGGAACCATTGAAAATGCATCCCTACCTCTTTACACCATATTTAACTAAAAAAAATTTAAAGATTTCTGATACCAAGACGCGAAACAGTGCGTGCGGAAACCAATGGAGATATTTTTTAAGCAAATGAAGATCATCGCAGTATATACTCAACTTAAGCAGTTGAGAAATAAGGCCTGAAAAAAATTCAGGCCTGAACGGGAATCGAACCCATGACCTCTGCGAATACCGGTGCAGCGCTCTAACCAACTGAGCTATCAAGCCAACTGGGAGCTGGTCAATTGTGAGTTCGTTATATACCCGTAGATGGAGAAGGTGTGATAAGAATACATGAAAGTCATATATTTGTACTGCGTTGTTGATCTACTGGTGTGATGTTTTATATAGTGACTGAAAGGGTGTGACAGAGATGTTTTGTGGATGCAAATAAAGCAGGTGTCGTTTCTGAGATTTGCAAGTGTGTGAATTTATTGAATTATGCGCATGATCACTAGCTGTACTTAAAATCTAGAACATGCATATGCTTTACAGTAAATCATTTAAAGATTATCAAGTCCTTTGAACATTGTCAGATAGGTGTGGTCTCAAGTATTTCCTTGGTTTTTTGCTTCATAGTAAGAATACCCAGGAAATCAAACTCTCTCAGATAGGAGGCAGTTTAGGTCACGGTTTCAAAAATGTTAGCACACAAACGGATTTTTTTTCCTTTCTTTTTTCTTTTCTTTTGAGTTGAATAGAAAAATGAATTGATAACAGAATGGTCTATTTATCACTGCACCCGACATTAAAAATTTGTTTAAAACTAATTTTTAGGTGATACCAAGAATTCATGACTGAAGTTATCCCAGTCGCTCGTCTCCAATTAATTTTTAAAAAGGGGTATGCTCCCGATTAAAGTTAATAATTGAAATATAATATTTTTTTAAAAAAAAAAAAAAGAAAAGAAAGAAAAATCGTCACACTTTACCCGTAGCAAGCTGAACTGAGTCTAGTCACGGGTTATCTTGAGTCTCGTCATCAGTGCCTAAACACAAAATTAATGGAACACATACTCCATCTCAAGGATGTACTAAACTGCTTTAGTTCCCCTATCCACTGCGTTTCCTAGACGGAAAACCTTTACAATTTAATTTGGAAACGAATTTCTTTACGATATGGCGTGAAAGAAAGAAAAAAAAAATGATCCGGTCTATCTTAGGAGTGACCATCGGCTCAAGATTGTGAGGTCCTATGAAAACATTTATTGCGAAACAGTTCCTTTATTTCTTCTTTTTTCGCATCTGTGGTTCCTTTAATTTGAAGTAAATGGTCTTTCAACAACAACAAAAAATAAAATAGCTATCTTTTTGTTGCGTTTTTCCAAGCGAGCGAAAGCAAACCCAACGGGGAGCGAGGAAAGGAGAGCCTAACGCCGTCTTCCGCTAGCCTGAAATATGCAACAATGATGCCTGTTTTCCAGTTACGTCATCTTACGTCATGGTATCTATGGTTACTGTAGTTCTGGTCACGCGATCCGACAAATTACACGATCTAAGCGTTTGAAAACCATCAGATGCAAACTTTCACAAGGAAACTACGACAAGTGGAGCTAGTACTCTGTGATTAATGCGTTCAGTAGAAATGTAATCTCCATACAAGCGTAGAGATGTGACGGAAACTATTAATAGTGCAGAGCAAAAGGTTAGTGTTTCGAAACTGAACTGGAGTGTGAGCTTAATGAATACCCTTCCTTGAAATTGTCTGCGTCATTTTATTGGCGATGAAATCCGCTTAAATATGAGATTTCATTTTAGTCCACAAATGAACAAACCTTCATCTGGATTTATTTCTTTTTATTTTGATGATTGTATCGCATGTTGCAGGGAGCTGATAACCAGGCGAAAACGTTATGCTTTCATGACCACAAACCAATACTGCAGGAGGGCCTCCGAGTGAGAGCTTCAAGTCAACCTTTGGAGGTGAGGGTTTGTGGATTTTATTCTATATTGAGTTTAGTTTCAGTTTGAGCACGCTAGACTTTCTGTTAATGACATCTCGTATTAAACACATCATCACAACCTCAAGTAAATCTACGCCGCGCTAGCAAGCATTTCACCTCCTCCAGTTTCTTTCGGAAGGTAGTGATCGGCTGCACACAGGCTGAATTACGCATAGAGCTTCAAAACGACGTTCTTAAGGGTGAAGAATATTGCTCTGGCTATGTCATTTTCAGGCAGGATAGAGGCCCGCATAAATCTGAAGGGAGGAGGGATCGTTGTTTACATTAAAAACTCATTTAACGCATCGATCATCGATAACTTGTCGACAATTACGGATGCTAACTCCCAACAACTCTGGCTGGAAGTCCAGTGCAGGAAATCAAAATCTTTCCTACTATGCGCTGTTTAAAGGCCAGACTCCATGTCCATGTCTAGATTCCTGGACGATTTTACTGCCTCTTTTATAGGCTCGCTTCCTCTAGGAATGGAAATTATGGTTACTGACGACTTAAATGCAGACTTTTTGCTGTCTTTTCTTGTCCTGAGGGCCAAGCTTTGATGAATCTCTGTAATTCACTTAATCTCTCGCAGCTTGTAACACAACCGATAAGGACCACTGATAAATCAGTGACGCTAATTGACGTGGCGCTTACAACAAACAAGAGCTTTCTTACTAGCTGCAATGAAAATATTTCGGCAGTTGCTGATCATTGGTCGGTGGCGGTCACTTTGAATCTCAAAGCTTCTAGTGTTTTCACCAGAAGCTACAAAAACTACAACCCTGGTTTATTCCGAGGCGATTTGATGTGTGTCCCTTTTCACCTTGTTAATATTTTTGACGACCTCGATGATCAAGTTGAGGTATTCAATAATTTATTCCTCGACACGCTGAATGAACACGCACAAATTAAACGCATCAAGATCAAGTCATGCCCGAATCCGTTCATTACAGCTGAGATCAAACAATCGATGCGCGACAGGTGGCAAAAAAAGGCACGTAAAACAAACGACGTTCCAAAACTGGAGCGTTTTAATTTTTTCAGGCAAGAAGTTAAGCGAGTGATGAGAATCGTAGAGAAGGAAAATGTTCGCTCCGAACCACTGAAGTGCAGCAGAAACACAAATTCTGTCTGGAAAGTTATAGATCAATGCCTTCCCGACAAAGATCCACCACTGACTACTTTCGAAGATCCTACGGTCCGAGTGAACAGATTTAGCGAATTCTACGTTTCGGTAGGAGTCGCTGCAGCCCGTAAAGCCAAGGCCCTATGCGATCACAATGGCTTCTCGGATGAGTCAGTCGATGCTACGGACAAAAAAATTTGAGTTTCATGCTGTGACGGAACAGGGCATTGAAAAGATTGTTAAGCATACCCCATCAAACAAAGCGCCCGGGCTTGATAGAGTGTCCGCTGGAGTGCTTAAAGACATTCTTCCGGTCACCCTACCCGTCATTATCAATCTGATGAATACTTCGTTCGCATCAAATTGCTTTGCACGGGTGTGGAAGTCCGCAGTAGTCATCCCAAACCTCAAGTCCGTCGATCGTAATGGCCCTGAAAACACCCGTCCTATATCCCTCCTACCGATAATGTCAAAGGTATGCGAGAAAGCTGCTCACACGCAGTTTATGGACTTCTTGTATAAAATAGCAAGATTTCCGGCCTACAGAGTGAAAACAGAAAGTTCCACTCCACTAAAACCGCCCTACTACACTTCACGGACCACGTCATTGAGAATATAGATGAGAAACGAATGTCTGTGGTCGTACTACTCGACATGTCTAAAGATTTCGACAGCATCCAACATGACCCCACTTTAGCCTGGTTTAAGAGTTACCTGTCATTATGTATGCAAGTGCTAAGGATTGGCAGTGTCCTATCCGACCCCCTCCCACAGACAGTAGGTGTGGCCAGGGGTCCATTCTCGGTCCAGCTTTGTTGACTTTGTACGTTAACGACCTCCTCTCTGTTCCGGAGAAGTGCCAAGCCATGGGCTATGTAAACGACACCAACCTGCTTTTGGCTCTTCCCCAGTCAGACGTCAGTGTTGCCATTCCTGACCTCAGTAGTGATCTCCGCGAGATAGCAAAGTGGTGCTCACTAAACTCTCTGTTAATCAATCCAAGCAAAACTAAGGTCCTTGTCGTTGGCGTACCACAACTAACGCGAAACTTTACCTCATGTCGTTCTATTGGGGAACAATATAAAGCCCTCTCCTGTTGTAAAAGCCTTGGAGTTCTGCATGGACTCTGCCGTAACCTTTGACGACCACGTATCTACACTTTCCTCGAGCGGCCTGTATAATCTACATCGTATCAATAGAATCAACAGGAACAGCAACGAGCCGTCTTTTACTTCTAGCAGGACCGAGCGTACGAGAAATTTTCCGTATCATTTCCGAGGACACGAAGGGCGACCCTAAAGACCACAAGAAAGCGATGGAGTCGCTCACGATACTTTCAAATTGAAGAAGAACATTCCAATGGCGCGACAAAACTTTCTAGGAGCTATGCCTGCACCTTGAAACGCTTGAACTGCGTATAAACGATAAGATAGTCAATGTTATTGTTGATTCAGGTGCCAGCCGTATCTTATGTCAGAGCATGTATATCATTCTCTAACAGGGGGAAAGCGCCCTTAGCAAGGTGTGATAAAAATGTGTATGCATACGCACTCTAGAAACCGCTACAGCTTAAGGGAAGCTGTATGCTGAGAGTCACTGCACCACAGACTGACATGTCTGCCACTGCAGAATTTTACATAGTCTCAGGGCAGGCTGCAACCCTGTTAGGTCATAAAACATTAGAGATGCTTGCAACACTTAAGGTTGGAGTTAATGTTATGAACTGCAGTACAAACATTGACAATGCCCAGCCTCTAGACAACAAAACCGCTCTTAAAGTTGAATTCCCCAAAGTTTTTGAGGGCCTCGGCAAACTTAATGCCTACCAACTGAAGTTACACCAAGATGACAGTGTCCCACATGTGGCACAACCCCTTCGCCAAATACCATTTAGCAGGAGACAGAAAGTGACAGCAAAGTTGAAACAGTTAGAGGGACTAGATGTCATTGAAAGAGTCAATGTTCCCACTAGCTGGATCAATCCACTTGTGGTCGAAGAGAAGTCCGACGGAGACATTCGCATTTGTTTGTATATGAGACAAGCGAATCGTGCAATC